>NC_087202.1:113393377-113403377 GCF_015104395.2 Macrobrachium nipponense
TTACCTTTTGACTGCAAGTTTATTTCTTTGTCTAAAATGCTTCAAGTCTTTAATGTTGATGTTGCTTTTAGTACCTCTCAGTCTGTGAGAACCATTTTGAGAAAGAACTCTTCCCATTTACAAACAGGTTGCACATACGAAATTCCATGTAGAGATTGCGATAAAAAATATATAGGTCAAAGCGGTAAACTGTTGGCATCAAGATTAAATGAACATAAACATTGTGAACTTGTAGGAAACACACCGAGTGCCCTCTTTCTACATACGAATAAATTTGATCATGATATTAACTGGAAAAATTAAAAGGAAATTTTATTTTATTGAGATATTATTAAAAGAAACATGATAGAATCTAGCATAATAAAACATAAGTCTAGTAGTGTTTTTAATATTAACACTGGATAATATAAACCAGATAACTGGCTCACGAAGGGTACTGTTTACGACTAAGTAACTATGTAAGCAACAGACTGCTAGTGGTGTCATTAATAATGCTTATCCTTCAAGTGTAATTCTTGGGTGTGGACCATTTGTTTCTTGGCTAGGCTGTTTGACTGTTCCGTTTTACTTTTTGTTAAGGTTATCTTTACCTTTGAAATTTAGAAGCTGTTCTTCGTTTTTCTTTCTTATATTGTTCCAGGATGAGGTGTATCAAGAATACACGAAAGCGATACGTTTCATTATTTCCTGCTTCCTTTTGATATACAATCTTCATGCGTTACTTGTAATCGTATAACAATATATATATATTATATATATATATACTATATATATATATATATATATATATATATATATATATACATGACTGGTAAAAATGTTCTGTAACAACAGAGTTCCATCTAATAAAAGGAGCCCATAAAAACACCAAAATAGAGAAAAAGTACTATATTTCAGAGACTGCTGTCTCCCTCTTCAGGTAGATGAATGAGAAAAGTTTACAGAAAAGGTGGTATTTATACCAAGAGGTCCATCCACAAACAAGCCATTTTGAAGTCACCCCCACCCCCCGCTGATAATCTTCCTCTAATCTTCTTAAGGGTTGGTTGAATGAAGACGTTGTCGATCGTGTCCGAAATCCATCCTCCTTTTGAGATGTTCATTACCTGCCTCTCTTTTATTAAGGCCGATTCCATCATTTGACTCTTGTACCGGCAGTTGCTGCTATAAATTACACGTGATAAATTCCAGTTTATTCTATGGTTATGTTCATTTATATGGTTGAAAATAGCCGAGTTCTGTTGTCCATACCTAACTGACCGTTTGTGTTGTATTAATCTCTGGGGAAGGGATTTACCTGTAAATCCGATGTAAGATTGGTCACAGTCCTGGCATGGGATTTCGTATACCCCAGAGTCCTTTGGAGATGTCTTTTGTTGGACGTTAATCAGGGATTTGGCTAAGGTGTTTGGGTAAGTAAATACAAAAGGGTTCGATTTCCGAGGGGGTTGGTTATTCTCTTAATCGTGTCCAGGTGGGGAATTATTATTTTATTGTTGGTGTATCTCTGGTCTTGTCTTTAGGGGGTCGGTAGAAAATTACGTTAGCTTTGTGAATTGCTTTCTCAATTATTGGTCAGGATATTTTAAAGACGAAAGTTGCTTGCGAATTAGTTCAAATTCTTTTTTTCCAGGAATTCTGGGGAACAAATTCGTAAGGCTCTTAAGAAAACAAGTTACTAGCTACACATATTTTGATAGAAATGTCATGATAGCTGAAGTAGTGAATGTATGAAAGTGAGAACGTTGGTTTTCTGTATATGGTAAATTTGTATTCTGTCGTATCTCTGATTATTAAAACATCAAGAAAAGGAATTTTGTTGTCTGTTTCCCATTCAACTTTAAATTTGATGCTGGGCACTAATGTGTTTAATTTTCGAGAGGAATTCATTGAAATTGCCCCACCTATTATCCAAAATGTTAGGATATCATCCACGTATCTCATCCACAGCATGTTTTTGGGTTTTATTGCATTTATTACTGTAGTTTCAAAGTATTCCATGTACAGATTGGCTAGAACAGGACTTAAAGGACTACCCATACTACACCCGAATTTTTGCTTGTAGAATGATTCCCCGAATGAAAATACGTTATTAGATGCACAATAATTCAACTAGCTTTATTATTTTGTCAAGCGCCAACATGGGAAATGATCTGAATAGGGGGATAATTTTACCCAAAAACCTTAAAAATGAAGAACGTCCGTACTGGTACTTTAGTGAACAGGGAATCTACATCAAGGCTTAAAAGTTTTATGTTGTGAAGTGGTATAGTGCTTCTCTGAATTTGTACAAAAATCTTCCGAATGTTTAATGTGACTGGGAGAAAAAGTGCCTAAAAAAGGGGAAAGGGAAAGGAGGCCAGCTAACCATTTAGAAATTTTGTAATTGAAAGCACCGGCACATGAAACGATGGGTCTGAATGGAAGATTGTCTTTGTGGAGTTTTGGGAAGGCCATAAAAATAGGGTAATTTAGGATTAATTACTTCTTTAAATTTCTCTAATAGTTCAATACTCTTTTGTCTTTGCCAATTAATCTTACTTTCCGAAAAAATTCTGTGGGAACGTTTTTGGAGGGGATTTTTGTTTTTCGTCAGTTTTTCGTATGTGTTTGTGTCGCTAAGGAGCTGGTTGATTTTGTCAAGGTAGAAGTCTTTGTCCATTTATTACGATTTTTGCCGTCTTTGTCGGATCTACTTATTATAACATCTAACTTTTTTAGCGAGTGGATGGCTATCAGGACGTTCTTCAGTTTTTTAAGGGTAAAATAAAATTATCCCCCTATTCAGATCATTTCCATTGGCGCTTGACAAAATAATAAAGCTAGTTGAATTATGTGCATCTAATAACGTATTTTCATTCGGGGAATCATTCTACAAGCAAAATTCGGGTGTAGTATGGGTAGTCCTTTAAGTCCTGTTCTAGCCAATCTGTACATGGAATACTTTGAAACTACAGTAATAAATGCAATAAAACCCAAAAACATGCTGTGGATTGGAGATACGTGGATGATATCCTAACATTTTGGGATAATAGGTGGGGCAATTTCAATGAATTCCTCTCGAAATTAAACACATTAGTGCCCAGCATCAAATTTAAAGTTGAATGGGAAACAGACAAAAAATTCCTTTCTTGATGTTTTAATAATCAGAGATACGACAGAATACAAATTTACCATATACAGAAAACCAACGTTCTCACTTTCATACATTACACTACTTCAGCTATCATGACATTTCTATCAAAATAGGTGTAGCTAGTAACTTGTTCTTAAAGAGCCTTACGAATTTGTTCCCCAGAATTCCTGGAAAAAGAATTTGAACTAATTCGCAAGCAACTTTCGTCTTTAAAATATCCTGACCATATAATTGAGAAAGCAATTCACAAAGCTAACGTAATTTTCTACCGACCCCCTAAAGACAAGACCAGAGATACACCCAACAATAAAATAATAATTCCCCACCTGGACACGATTAAGAGAATAACCAACCCCCTCGGAAAAATCGAACCCTTTTGTATTTACTTACCCAAACACCTTAGCCAAATCCCTGATTAACGTCCAACAAAAGACATCTCCAAAGGACTCTGGGGTATACGAAATCCCATGCCAGGACTGTGACCAATCTTACATCGGATTTACAGGTAAATCCCTTCCCCAGAGATTAATACAACACAAACGGTCAGTTAGGTATGGACAACAGAACTCGGCTATTTTCAACCATATAAATGAACATAACCATAGAATAAACTGGAATTTGTCACGTGTAATTTATAGCAGCAACTGCCGGTACAAGAGTCAAATGATGGAATCGGCCTTAATAAAAGAGAGGCAGGTAATGAACATCTCAAAAGGAGGATGGATTTCGGACACGATCGACAACGTCTTCATTCAACCAACCCTTAAGAAGATTAGAGGAAGATTATCAGCGGGGGTGACTTAAAATGGCTTGTTTGTGGATGGACCTCTTGGTATAAATACCACCTTTTCTGTAAAACTTTTCTCATTCATCTACCCTGAAGAGGGAGACAGCAGTCTCTGAAATATAGTACTTTTTCTCTTATTTTGTTTGGTTTTTATGGGCTCCTTTTATTAGATGGAACTCTGTTGTTACAGAACATTTTTACCAGTCATTTTCAGCCCATTATGGAATTCAACCGCCTTTCCAGGATTCTTCACTCACTTCCAGAAGTCAAGCCAATTTTTTCGCAAGTTTGAAAAAGAACTGATCAGACTACACCGGCTGAAAACCAAAAACACTTTTTAGAAGAATGCCTCAAAGAGAACAAGTGCTACCAAAATGTACGGATTCGGGAGATGGACTCTGCAATCGGACCCCTTCCCTCTCTCACACAAGATTTTCCTGGAGGAAAGAATCACCGATACGAAAAACGACATCTTCGTACTACGCAGAGTGATATATGGAACCCAGTCTAATCTTCGCCTCCTCACTACGGACCACATATACAGGTATCGATTTCATTCTGTTCCGACATTGCTGCCTATAATAGCGTGACCTCATTCCAACAGACTTCTACGCAAGTTAAATAACCTAATAGACAATAGTGCATGGAATAATCTTGAGCAACAAGACAAAGTTTTAAACTTATCCAACACACCCCCCTTACTGTAAATCAACATTTAGTTTTAAATTTAGGCTTATCCTTTGCCCTCATGCCAGACCGCAAAACAACCTAGACTTCATAGTGGCTTTTGATAAATTCATATCTGACAAAACTACAACCGTGAAGAGATATGTTTAAAAGGAGTGTTACTAAATGCTTTAACTGACTTACATAAGAAATATCCTGTTCCCCGCAGATTCATGATAGCCATCCACTCGCTAAAAAAGTTAGATGTTATAATAAGTAGATCCGACAAAGACGGCAAAATCGTAATAATGGACAAAGACTTCTACCTTGACAAAATCAACCAGCTCCTTAGCGACACAAACACATACGAAAAACTGACGAAAAATCCCCTCCTCAAAACGTTCCCACCCACAGAATTTTTTCGGAAAGTAAGATTAATTGGCAAAGACAAAAAGAGTATTGAACTATTAGAGAAATTTAAAGTAATTAATCCTAAATTACCCTATTTTTATGGCCTTCCCAAAACTCACAAAGACAATCTTCCATTCAGACCCATCGTTTCATGTGCCGGTGCTTTCAATTACAAAATTTCTAAATGGTTAGCTGGCCTCCTTTCCCCTTTTTTAGGCACTTTTTCTCCAGTCACATTAAACATTCGGAAGATTTTTGTCACAAATTCAGAGAAGCACATATACCACTTCACAACATAAAACTTTTAAGCCTTGATGTAGATTCCCCTGTTCACTAAAGTACCAGTACAGGGACGTTCTTCAGTTTTTAAGGGTAAAAATTATCCCCCTATTCAGATCATTTCCCAATTCGGCGGTTCTTCTTGGACAAAATAATAAAGCTAGTTGAATTATGTGCATCTAATAACGTATTTTCATTCGGGGTTTGGGGAATCATTCTACAAGCAAAAATTCGGGTGTAGTATGGGTAGTCCTTTAAGTCCTGTTCTAGCCAATCTGTACATGTAATACTTTGAAACTACAGTAATAAATGCAATAAAACCCAAAAACATGCTGTGGATGAGATAGTGGATGATATCCTAACATTTTGGGATAATAGGTGGGGGCAATTTCAATGAATTCCTCTCGAAATTAAACACATTAGTGCCCAGCATCAAATTTAAAGTTGAATGGGAAACAGACAACAAAATTCCTTTTCTTGATGTTTTAATAATCAGAGATACGACAGAATACAAATTTACCATATACATAAAACCAACGTTCTCACTTTCATACATTCACTACTTTAGCTATCATGACATTTCTATCAAAATAGGTGTAGCTAGTAACTTGTTCTTAAGAGCCTTACGAATTTGTTCCCCAGAATTCCTGGAAAAAGAATTTGAACTAATTCGCAAGCAACTTTTCGTCTTTAAAATATCCTGACCATATAATTGAGAAAGCAATTCACAAAGCTAACGTAATTTTCTACCGACCCCCTAAAGACAACGACCAG
The DNA here is from genome assembly GCF_015104395.2 of Macrobrachium nipponense. Classification (NCBI taxonomy): domain Eukaryota; kingdom Metazoa; phylum Arthropoda; class Malacostraca; order Decapoda; family Palaemonidae; genus Macrobrachium; species Macrobrachium nipponense. Next base: position 113,399,431 of record NC_087202.1, read on the forward strand.
GGGGGGGAGGGTGATTTCTTATAATTTTTTTATATTTACCAACCCAACAATAAAATAATAATTCCCCACCTGGACACGATTAAGAGAATAACCAACCCCCTCGGAAAATCGAAACCCTTTTGTATTTACTTACCCAAACACCTTAGCCAAATCCCTGATTAACGTCCAAAAAAACAAAAGACATCTCCAAAGGACTCTGGGGTATACGAAATCCCATGCCAGGACTGTGACCAATCTTACATCGGATTTACAGGTGAAATCCCTTCCCCAGAGATTAATACAACACAAACGGTCAGTTAGGTATGGACAACAGAACCTCGGCTATTTTCAACCATATAAATGAACATAACCATAGAATAAACTGGAATTTGTCACGTGTAATTTATAGCAGCAACTGCCGGTACAAGAGTCAAATGATGGAATCGGCCTTAATAAAAGAGAGGCAGGTAATGAACATCTCAAAAGGAGGATGGATTTCGGACACGATCGACAAACGTCTTCATTCAACCAACCCTTAAGAAGATTAGAGGAAGATTATCAGCGGGGGTGACTTAAAATGGCTTGTTTGTGGATGGACCTCTTGGCTATAAATACACCACCTTTTCTGTAAACTTTTCTCATTCATCTACCTGAAGAGGAGACAGCAGTCTCTGAAATATAGTACTTTTCTCTATTTTGGTGTTTTTATGGGCTCCTTTTATTAGATGGAACTCTGTTGTTACAGAACATTTTTTACCAGTCATTTTCAGCCCATTATGGAATTCAACCGCCTTTCCAGGATTCTTCACTCACTTCCAGAAGTCAAGCCAATTTTTTTTTCGCAAGTTTGAAAAAGAACTGATCAGACTACACCGGCTGAAAAAACCAAAAACACTTTTAGAATGAATGCCTCAAAGAACAAGTGCTACCAAAAATGTACGGATTCGGGAGATGGACTCTGCAATCGGACCCCTTCCCTCTCTCACACAAGATTTTCCTGGAGGAAAGAATCACCGATACGAAAAACGACATCTTCGTACTACGCAGAGTGATATATGGAACCCAGTCTAATCTTCGCCTCCTCACTACGGACCACATATACAGGTATCTGATTTCATTCTGTTCCGACATTGCTGCCTATAATAGCGTGACTCATTCCAACAGACTTCTACGCAAGTTAAATAACTAATAGACAATAGTGCATGGAATAATCTTGAGCAACAAGACAAAGTTTTAAACTTATCCAACACCCCCCTTACTGTAAATCAACATTTAGTTTTAAATTTAGGCTTATCCTTTGCCCTCATGCCAGACCGCAAAAACAACCTAGACTTCATAGTGGCTTTTGATAAATTCATATCTGACAAAAACTACAACCGTGAAGAGATATGTTTAAAAGGAGTGTTACTAAATGCTTTAACTGACTTACATAAGAAATATCCTGTTCCCCGCAGATTCATGATAGCCATCCACTCGCTAAAAAAGTTAGATGTATAATAAGTAGATCCGACAAAGACGGCAAAATCGTAATAATGGACAAAGACTTCTACCTTGACAAAATCAACCAGCTCCTTAGCGCACAAACACATACGAAAAACTGACGAAAAATCCCCTCCAAAACGTTCCCACAGAATTTTTTCGGAAAGTAAGATTAATTGGCAAAGACAAAAAGAGTATTGAACTATTAGAGAAATTTAAAGTAATTAATCCTAAATTACCCTATTTTTATGGCCTTCCCAAAACTCACAAGACAATCTTCCATTCAGACCCATCGTTTCATGTGCCGGGGTGCTTTCAATTACAAAAAATTTCTAAATGGTTAGCTGGCCTCCTTTCCCCTTTTTTAGGCACTTTTTCTCCCAGTCACATTAAACATTCGGAAGATTTTTGTCACAAATTCAGAGAAGCACATATACCACTTCACAACATAAAACTTTTAAGCCTTGATGTAGATTCCCTGTTCACTAAAGTACCAGTACAGGACGTTCTTTCTTCAGGTTTTTAAGGGTAAAATTATCCCCCTATTCAGATCATATCCCATTGGCGCTTGACAAAATAATAAAGCTAGTTGAATTATGTGCATCTAATAACGTATTTTCATTCGGGGAATCATTCTACAAGCAAAAATTCGGTGTAGTATGGGTAGTCCTTTAAGTCCTGTTCTAGCCAATCTGTACATGGAATACTTTGAAACTACAGTAATAAATGCAATAAAACCCAAAAACATGCTGTGGATGAGATACGTGGATGATATCCTAACATTTTGGGATAATAGGTGGGGCAATTTCATGAATTCCTCTCGAAATTAAACACATAGTGGCCCAGCATCAAATTTAAAGTTGAATGGGAAACAGACAACAAATTCCTTTTCTTGATGTTTTAATAATCAGAGATACGACAGAATACAAATTTACCATATACAGAAAACCAAACGTTTCTCAACTTTCATACATTCACTACTTCAGCTATCATGACATTCCTATCAAAATAGGTGTAGCTAGTAACTTGTTCTTAAGAGCCTTACGAATTTGTTCCCCAGAATTCCTGGAAAAAGAATTTGAACTAATTCGCAAGCAACCTTTCGTCTTAAAATATCCTAGACCATTAATTATTGAGAAAGGCAATTCACAAAGCTAACGTAATTTTCTACCGACCCCCCTAAAGACAAGACCAGAGATACACCCAACAATAAAATAATAATTCCCCACCTGGACACGATTAAGAGAATAACCAACCCCGTCGGAAAATCGAACCCTTTTGTATTTACTTACCCAAACACCTTAAGCCAAATTCCCTGATTAACGTCCAACAAAAGACATCTCCAAAGGACTCTGGGTATAACGAAATCCCATGCCAGGACTGTGACCAATCTTACATCGGATTTTTACAGTAAATCCCTTCCCCAGAGATTAATACAACACAAACGGTCAGTTAGGTATGGACAAAAGAACTCGGCTATTTTCAACCATATAAATGAACATAACCATAGAATAAACTGGAATTTGTCACGTGTAATTTATAGCAGCAACTGCCGGTACAAGAGTCAATGATGGAATCGGCCTTAATAAAAGAGAGGCAGGTAATGAACATCTCAAAAGGAGCATGGATTTCGGACACGATCGACAACGTCTTCATTCAACCAACCCTTAAGAAGATTAGAGGAAGATTATCAGCGGGGGTGACTTAAAATGGCTTGTTTGTGGATGGACCTCTTGGTATAAATACCACCTTTTCTGTAAACTTTTCTCATTCATCTACCTGAAGAGGGAGACAGCAGTCTCTGAAATATAGTACTTTTTCTCTATTTTGGTGTTTTTATGGGCTCCTTTTATTAGATATATATACATATATATATATATATATATATATATATATATATATATATATATATATATATATATATATATATACACACACACACCTCATAAGTTACCTAGATTATATTGGCCAGTGTCAATATAAAAAAATACTACTTGACTTATGTTTTATTATGCTAGATTCTATAATGTTTTTTCTAATAATATCTCTATAATATACATACACACTGTTATACAATCACAATTAACACGTGAAGATTGTATATCAAGTATTGGTGTGTGTACTTGTATATGTATGTTAGTTTTTTCACTTCAGTTCTGTATTTACCTTTATGGGCAGATGTGAAAAAGGCAATCAATTTCTATCCCCGAAAACCAATGTTTTTCATCTACACCAATATTCTAACAAATTACGTAGGGTTTAAACCATCCCAAAATGAAATAAAACACAAATACGCTTATAAGCTTAAAAAACCACGGGGGAACAAATTAAAAAGAAGAAAGCAATTTGATAAAGAAGAAAAATAACATACCATAAAAATTTCAAGTGATAATTCCTGATAAACTTTCTCTAACTAACAATCACTTGATTGACTTCCTTAGTAGAGGAGGAACCTTTCCCTCCCCCTCCCACCATCCCCTACAACCAAA
>NC_087202.1:113410877-113414083 GCF_015104395.2 Macrobrachium nipponense
GAGAGAGAGAGAGAGAGAGAGAGAGAGAGAGAGAACTTTTCGTTTCGTAAAATATTAATTTAGTATAGAGAGAGAGAGAGAGACCTTACCTTACCTTACAGACCTTACAGTTCGTTCGGGTGCCCCAGGTCCCTCAGTGTGAGGCACCTCAATGTCTACCCAGAGTTTTGCTAGTACTCTTCCGTTATATTTTGCATCTTCCAATCTTGGATGGTCTGGGATGCAGTTTAGATATTTGTCGAGCTTATTCTTAAACACATCTACGCTCACTCCTGATATATTCCTCAGATGAGCTGGCAACGCATTGAATAGACGCTGCATTATCGATGCTAGTGCGTAGTGGATTAATGAGAGAGAGAGAGAGAGAGAGAATTTCATTTACGAATATAATTCGAGTAAAGCAAACAAAAATAAATAAATAAATACATAAGAATATAAAACCGATGAAAAAAGGAAATGACAAGGCAAATCCACCACAGAATGAAAAAAAAAAAACTTGCAAATCCACCGTAGAATGAAAAATAAAAATAAAAATCTTGCACACTGTTAGTTCCTACATCAAGAGTAAAATAAAAATGCCTTTGAACTGAGCACATGCCAAGCTTCAGCTCTCGTCGCAAACTTTCCAAAGCTCTCCACATAATCCTTTCTAAAAGTGCTTTCTCACAGTTGCTGTCCCTCGGACATTCATGCGACGGTTAGGTTGCAAGGGCGATGATGATGATGATATGATGGATGATGATGATGATGATGATGATGATGATGATGATGATGATGATTATTATTCACCTGTAAAATCGTACTACTTTCGGGTTGCAAGGGAGAATATTCTTATTATTATTATTATATTCTTATTATTATTATTATATTATTTCACTACTTTAAATCCGTACTACTTTTGGGTTGCAAGGGAGATTATTATTATTATTATTATTATTATTATTATTATTATTATTATTATTATTTTCCCACCTGTAAAATCGTACTACTTTTGGGTTGCAAGGAAGAATTGATATTATTTTATTAATTTACTGAAAGAGATTGCTACTTCTGCTGCATTTATTTTATAGAAGTTCTTACTTATTCTTCTTATTACGGCTTTTCAGTACTATTTAGGTTGGCGAGTAACGCGCCTGTTCGAAAGTCAAGATAAACGAATATATAATATATATATATATATATATATATATATATATATATATATAATATATATATATATATATATTTATAATGTTACGCAAAATGTGGATAATTGACATATGTGTACATTTTGCAATTAATTTTGCCTATTGTGTACAATTTGCAGCGCTTGGTGCCTGCAAAATTGTACACAATAGGCAAAATTAATTGCAAAATGTACACAAAATTTGGCAAAGGATTTTAAAAAGTCCCCCCCCCCATTTTTGGTCCGTAACATTATATAATATAATATATATTGAAAAATGTCCGTAGATTAATACAACTCTAGGTACAATACACATCCAAGCGAATATTTTATATGCCGACGTTTCCTCTCTGATTCGACCAGATATTTTCAAGGCTGTGGTTTTGAGTAGCACCCAGACTTCAATATGTACGAATTTCGATTTATTCGTTTATCTTTACTTTTCATATGTATCGAACAGGCGCGTTACTCGCCAACCTAAATAGTGCTGAAGAAGCCGTAATAAGACGAATAAATAAGAACTTCTATAAAATAAATGCAGGTGAAGCAGCAATCTCCTTCAATAGACAATGTTTGAAATAAGGTCTCCTACCTAAACATTATTAATATTATTATTATTATTATTATTATTATTATTATTATTATTATTATTCACCTATATAATCGTGCTATACTTTTGGGTTGCAAGGGAGATTATCATTATTATTATTATTATTCACCTATAAATCGTGCTACTTGTGGGTTGCAAGGGAAATTATTATTATTATTATTATTATTATTATTATTATTATTATTATTATTATTATTATTATTATTATTATTCAAAGATACCTCATAATCACATGAGTTAATAAAATAAAATGGAAAAGTAAATCCACCCTAATATGTCTGTTTGATCTTGTTATTTAAAATACATAGCAGAAAGCTTTCGATGACCTGCACGGTCCTCCCTATCAATCTGAATATAATTACTAACAGTGGCCATACAAGAACTTTGTTTTTTTGACTAGTTTACAATAGCCTGTTTGATGATGTAGTTGCCTCTTCACGTTATCTCCTCGTTCTCCAACGGCAAACCAGCTAATCGCCTAGATCTTTGAAGTGGCGGTACGTCTCTTGAATCGTTTGATATGTTATCCATAGCAGCTTTGTCGGGCGCCTGCAACAAGGGACACGGGATGGGTCCCTGTTCCTAACGAAAGAAGATGAGGCAGCGGCAGTATCAGAGGTGGCTAGATTATTGGTGTTATTACTATGCAAGTTTTCTCTGTTATAATCTCTTATAAACTGACAGCAAATTACTTCATTTAAAATAAAATCTTCTTGCGTAAATGCTTTATTGCCTTCCATAGAGAGAGCCCCTGTTAATAATTGCACCTCCGACCAACCTTCTAATACCTGTAACCTTACAAAGTTCTTGTATGGTCCACTGTTAGTGATTATATTCAGATTGACAAGGAGGACCGTGCAGGTCATCGAAAGCTTTCTGCTTTGTATTTTAAATATCAAGATAAAACAGACATATTATTGTGGATTTACTTTTCCATTATTATTATTATTATTATTATTATTATTATTATTTATTTTATTAATTATTATTATTATTATTATTTATTATATTATTATTATTATTATTATTATTATCATTTATTCACATGTAAAATCGTGCTACTTTTGGGTTGCACGGGAGTATTGTTATTACCATTAATCACTTGTAAAATCGTGCTACTTTTGGGTTGCAAGGGAGATTGTTACTATTATTATTATTCGCCTGTAAAATCGTGCGACCTTTGGGTTACAAGGGAGATTATTATTACTATTATTATTGATTATGGCACTTGTAAAATCGTGCTACCTTTGGTACCTTTGGGTTGCAATTATTATTATTTTCCAACTTTCTAATTGTATAGTTCTCATGACTCATTTCTTTGCAGGTCTGTGACTGGATAACTTGGAATAACTTCGCAAACTTCAGTCATAAGGCATCAGACTTCGGATATGTAATAAGATCATAGAGGCGCCCAACCTCAAGGATTAGTTT
>NC_087202.1:113414583-113424583 GCF_015104395.2 Macrobrachium nipponense
ACATACATTCATACATACACACACACAATATAGATACACATTTGTTATATATATATAATTATTACTATATATGATATTAGTATATATGTATGGATATAATAATCACAACACACCAGAACACAACACATATATATATATATATATATATATATATATATTATATATATATATAGAGAGAGAGAGAGAGAGAGAGAGACTTGAGAGAGAGAGAGAGAGAGAGAGATAGACTCCATATGCGTAGTCCAGTTCAGTAGTAACGTTTAGATTATACCGAAACTGTCTTAGAGACAAAAGGGTGGTTTCTCTGGCGCCAAATCCCCCCGCGATACCATTAAAGTTTGCGTAATTCGCCTTGGTCGGCTCTATTAATTATTCAAGTCCAGTATCGGATGGCTCGCAAAAGTTTTTAAAAACGTTGAAGGCATCATTCTTTATATATGTTGTTGGGAAAAACAATCAGGTAAAGTTTAAAACACGGCGGCCTTTTCATAACGACATCGGTATCTTTAATTTTCAACTTTCTGTATTTGTTAAGGAATGGAATATAAAATTTAGGCGCCAAAGGTTTTAAGCGCTGCGACCCTATGAGGTTATTCAGCGCTGAAAGGGGAAATTGAAAGGAGAACGGTTTTAAATGCCTAACAGGAGGAAAACCTCAAAGCAGTTGCACTATGAAACATCTGTTAGGAGAGCGCGGAAAGTAATATGGAAGACAGAGAATATGAACAGGGGTACAGTAAAGGGAATGAAAGCGGTTGCAGCTTGGGGTCGAGGGGACGCTGCACAGCACCTTTTGTAACGCCTGCGGTGCACCGCGTAAGGTGAACTGATGGCACTAACCTCCGGGGTATCGTATCTATAATTCTGTTCACTTTTTTTGCCTCTTTTAAGCAGGAATTCCTAAAAATAAAACATTTAGGTGTAAAATCGAACCATGAAAATATTGTACAATGAAACTGATGAATCTGATTCTTTACGTAGCAGTATTTTGTTCAGACTTACGTAACTACAGACGACCTCATTTCCTTATTCTTAGTCATGTCAAGTCTTAAGTTCTTAAGTCTAAACTACTTTTATTTGTATATTAAGAGTGATGATCAGGAGAGACGAAGTCTACGAACGTATTTGACATCAGAATGCTTCTCTTCTACTCTCATAAACCCAAATATTCGTTCAACGTCAACCTTCTTTTCATCCATCTCTGTTTCCTGAAATTGAACTCACCAACTGTACTGGTTGAAGTACGTGGTCACATCCTTTTGTATACCGTAAGGAATTTGGTGCTATCATACGGCATTATTTTTATGAAAATCTGACATATTTGCCGATATTTATATATATACTATATATATTTTATTCGAGCTACAAAAGTGTCCTTTAATATCTAATTCGCACTACCTCGGAATTCATATATTTTCATATATGTAAACAGAAGGGGAATTTTTTAGTTGGTAATAATTTCGTCTTCTCGTGGGATCGAACCACCGTCCAGCGGTCGAAATTATTATCAATTAATAAATTCCCCTTCCGTTTACATTATATGAAAATATATGAATTCCGAGGTAGAGCGATTTAGATATCAAATGACATTTGTAGCTCGAATAATTTATATGAATCACGGTGAGTGACAATTATTCATACTATATATACACACACACATATTTTATATATATATATTTATATATATATATATATATATATATATATATATATATAAAACCAACTTACAAGAAGGCTAGTTCTTGTCTCCTTACGTTTTTGTTTTATTTTTAAACTCCGGTCCTCCCGAAAAAGAACTTCACTCTTGCTACAGGTCATCTCAACCTTTCGTTATGTGAGTCTTCATCTATTCATACCAGTTCTTTCTTCTGGGCTCATTCTCAGTCAAGTCTAGATTAACGTTCAGATCCCAGGTTACCTCTAGACCTCTTTTGCTAATCACTGAGGACGGAAAAGAGAAAAAGATGGTGAATAGGAGGTATTTCTTGTACACTTTTTTTTTCCAATTCAATCATTTTTTCAATTGAGTTTCCTGCTCTACGTACTCCTTTGTTATTGAAAGCTATCCTCAACATTTTGCTATAGAAAAAAGGACATTGGATATCCGGTAGTTCTTTACAAATATATGGAACTTATTCTATCATTCCCCATATTTGCTCAAAATAAGCCAGGAGATTATCACTCAGGAGGTTTTTCTTTTTGTTATAAAAAGGGCAGGAGGGACATAATTTTCCGTTATATAACATCTTCATTACACACACTCTCTCTCTCTCTCTCTCTGTTTATAAAATATGGACTTCGTATATCATCTCTTTAAGTGACAATTTTAAAAGTCGAAACTGATGTTAAAAAAAATATGGATTTTTCCATACTAGTATATCTGACGATGACTGGAACTTTACCAGGACTCAAAAGTGCTAATCGATTTTCTCTTTTATTTTCAGGTCACTTACTGAAATTTTATTTCTGTTCAACAATTCTTTTATTTAAGCTCCATAAAAAAAAGACGTAGATCAATAGCCCGGTATATTTTCATGGTAGTTAAACTGAAAGAAAACTTCAACGTCTCTTCAGACAATCACGACGGGTCATCATCATTGATCCCGCACGGCAAAAAAATCCTCCCAAACGAGATCTGATAACTTATCTGAACGGCCGCCTTCATTCACAATACTCAAAGCCGCAAACGCACACACGCGCTTACGAGGAGGAGTCCCGTACCGTAATGGAAAAACCGTGTCAAGTACTGTATTATTTTTATGGAACCTCTAAACGGGCCGGGGGATGACGGGGTAGGGCCGGGTTGCAGTCTTGGTCGGTACCTCCCACCCCCCACAGGATGCTGAGAGAGATGGAGAGAGGAGAGGGGAAGGGATGTACTCACAGCCCCCTGCCCCCCACCCCAACATTGGCCGGCACACCGCAGCGAGAATGTGATCTTTTTATAAGCAGGCCTTTATATGGCACTTATGTGGCCTTTTTGTTTGCTTTTCTCCGAGGTGAATGGGCCCCGTTTTGGGGAGAAGGCAAATAAGTAGCATCTCCAGCTGCAGGGGGTTTCCTTGGTTAAATACTCACTCTCTCTCTCTCTCTCACACACACACGTGCCTACTGCTAAACACGCATTGTTGGTCCGTGTTTATAAACACTGAAGAAAAAAAACCATGTATATAAACAATGGAGAAAAAACAGTGTTTATAAACACTGGAAAAAAACCGTTTTTATAAACATTTAAGGAAAAAAACCGTGTTTTATAAACAATGGAGAAAAAACCGTGTTTATAAACACTGAAGAAAAAAAACCGTGTTTACAAACAATGGAGGAAAAAACTGTTTCTCAACACTGAAGAAAAAAACCCGTGTTTATAAACAATGGAGAAAAACCCGTGTTCATAAAACCACTGAAAAAACCGTGTTTTAAACACGGTTTATAAATCTGAAGAAAAAACCGTGTTTATAAACAATGGAGAAAAAAAAATCTCTGAAAATCCTCTATTACAGTGAACCACTGTTCTCTTTTACACTGATTAAGTAAATGTTAATATTTCATACAATTAAAAATCTGCAGATTACGCTAACTGCGTTGTTATAATTCAGTATCAAAAATGTTAAAATATCTATTTACTGACGTGGTCAGTTTGAGTTGCATTGATTTTAAACACACACACACACACACACACACACTCATATATATATATATATATATATATATATATATATATTATACATACATATATGTATATATATACAAACAAGTAAACTCTATTATGTTTTTATTTTTTTACCTTACTAAAATCATTAGATGGGATGAGGACGCAGCTATTTTCACAGTTATTTTTTACTTTTGAAGTGAAAAAAAAGAAGTTGGAAATGAATCCGAACTTCGAACGCACGCATTACTTATTGTGATGACCTTTAAAATATTTTTCTCTGTTAAGATGATCGTCATTATATAGATTTTATTAGATACAAATCGACCGTGAAATAACCTTTATTACTTCTCTGGTAACAAAAACCATCCTACATACTGTGCCACATGGTAGATTATGATGGATTACAAAATTATTAATTTAGTTTTATACTATTTCATTGTTTTAGCAAAGATGCGGCACATCTTTAATTACAAAAAATATTGACTCAAATACAGAAGAATAACTCTACTGTAAAATTCCTTTCTTTTTGTTTGGAACTGAACTACATTTCTGAAACCCGAGTAGAGCAATATATACGGAATCATTATTTTGTTTTCATACACACACGCACACACACACGTATATATACACACACACACATATATATATATATATATATATATATATATATATATATATATGTGTGTGTGTGTGTGTGTGTGTGTGTGTGTTGTAGTATGTATATACTTTATATATATATATATATAATATATACATATATATTAGTTATAGCGCTTGCAGTCAACAATAAATTCTCTGGCAAGTTTTTTTTTTTTTTTTTTTTAGTAAATCAACATCCTAAGCCAAAAAAAAAAGAAAAAATAAATCCTTAAAGTAAAACAACTTGAACGAAAAACAACAGAAATATGATTTTGCAAAACTTGGCGATGGACAAACGGCTGCGTCAAACCTGGCGATGAAAGACCAAGTTCGGCATCAAATCACCAAAGTGTTGTCGAAAATCATGAGCGCGTCGTCTATTCAATTATTCCGAAGGTTCACGAGACGAATAAAGTATTAAAATGTCACCTTGTGTCAGCAAGTTAACACATGAATTCCTGGAGAACAATTCAGGTCCAAATGAATATATCTTGCATTCAATAGATTCATAAAATCACGTAATGGTTATATTTTCACCCCAGACTATTACGTTACACCTAAATAGTTGTTCCCGTTGGTAGAGCGGTTAGTCTCGTGGCATACCCTTCAGATGTCGCGGGTTCGCACCTCACCCAGGGCGATGACAAACCGCTGGCTCTGTATCATGATCAATTACTGCTGCAGTGTGGGGTCTGCGGCGGGAGGTTGGAACCAACATTCTATGGAAGTTTCAATTACGAGTCAATGGCCCCTGTGTGCTTGTTTCGTGTCAAATAATAATAATAAAGATTTGTTTAGTTTTGCACAAGATATTAAAAGTGAAGTCTTTTTTGTCATTTTGAATAAAAATAAATACCCTTTTAAAATGCACAAGACCTGCATAGCAAAATCTTTAGTCCCTGTCACACGGAAGGTGACGAAGATCTGGTTAACAGCATCTGCTGGCGACTGGGTGAGTTAATGGCGGCCAAACATTGCCTATAAAGGAAATGCTTATTTTCAAATACAATAATTACCTCATAAACTTTAGACTATGATACTAAACAGCTATCTTGGATGTTCTCCAACAAGGATTTATTTATAACGATCTGTAATTAACCATACAGTAATATTAAAACAGCTGTCATGGATGGTTTCCAAATAGGATTTATTTATTACGCTCTGTAATTAACCATACAGTAATTTTAAACAGCTGTCAAGGATGGTTTCTAAATAGGATTTATTCATTACGATCTGTAATTAACCATACAGTAATACTAAACAGCTGTCATGGATGGTCTTAAAAAGGATTTATTTATTACGATCTGTAATTAACCATACAGTAATACTAAACAGCTGTCATGGATGGTCGCCAAATAAGAATAATTTATTACGATCTGCAAAAACCATACACTAATACATCGATCATTCCTCAAAGACCAAGATTAGCATTCATGACTGAATTCGAGTGAAGGAGAATCATTGATGCCCATGTTCCTATAACCTTCCTGAAGAATGGATTCTCTGGTTCCTCGGAAGACTCCAGCTATGGTGTCATGAATTCCCTCCTGACATATGAATACCGCAATGCGACGCCCATGGTGGGTTTCCTCATTGTATAACTTGGGCTCTGCCCATACCAATTTTTCTTTCTTAAGGTTAAAAAGTTTTATCGATGGCTGAGGCTCTGAAATGTAGTTCTGGACGAAATAATAATAATGAATTGACATACTTCAAGTAAGCTTTCGTTAGGTCTTAAGCTTTGATTCATATTGACATTAAACGGTAAAGTATATGATACTATAGAGATCTGTAAATTACCGCAAACCTCCACTAGAGTGTTTAGCATAGTGAGCCAAGTACTTTGCACAAAGTATGTTTCGTACACAAATAGGTAGATCTAGGTAACAACTCCGCATCAGGTATTTCTTTGGAAATTACAGTTTCCTTAGTATTTGAGTTATTTAGATTTAAACGTTATTTTTTTTTTGGGGGGGTGGGGGGGTCGACTGTAATTAACACCCAGGGGCTAGTACTGAGTACGGCAAAATATATTTGACGCCCCAATCTCTAGTGGCTGTCGAATTCGCGGGAGCGTTCCTTGCAGTCCGTGCGGAGTTATGGCCCAAAATTACCCACAAATAAAAGAACTCAATTAGCATGATCACTGAAATACAATATAAGTATTTTTCCCCCATGAGGCAGAGAGCAGGTTCTTTCTTTAGACACACATCAGTGGCGTTTCTCGTTATTGTCAACACACGTCAAGATTCAGGTCATTTTGTCACCAGCTATTCAAGTGGTTCCCTGATATGATTTGAGTTTTTTTTTGTTTTTTCTTTTAAATTTTCAAGTAATTCCATTGGCAGAAAGACAGCGAACTCAGCCAAGTGAAAAACTTCCCGACTGAAATAATATTAATTCATTCTTTCTGCCACTTAGGGGAAAAAGTACTTATATTGTAATGGTCATGCTAATTGAGTCCTGTTATTAGTGTACGAAACATACGTGGTGCAGAGTACTTGGCTCACTATGCTAATCACCCTAGTGGAGGTTGCGGTAATTTACTGATCTCTACAGTTTCGTATACTTTACCGTTTAATACCAATATGACTCAGAACTTGACAAATAACGAAAGCTTACTTGAGTTATGTCCATTTATTTTTTGTGACACCCATTTAGACATAAGTTAAATTCAAGAAATATTTAAGAATAGTTGTGAAAATATCTATGAGGCTAGCATTGTTCTCATTATTTTTAGTACTGTCATGTCGATACTTTATTGAGTTTAGGTCTAACTTGGTTGGCGTTCCACAGAGTGGTGTTCCGGGACATTAAATGTTTTTAATCTTTGTTTATGACGTAATTATTGAATTTCAAAATGAAATATTTGGTAAGCAAACGGTGCAACTTTCAATGAGTGCGAATTATGCCAATTATCTCCCAAATAATATGAGGAAGATATTAGTAATATTGCGGCGAGTGAGTTATGGAGTTTTAAGGCCTAGAAACTTATGTCCTGAGAAACACCTTACTCTTGAACTAAAGACTTTCATAAAGCTTCACATTTGGCAGACCCCACGACAAAGTAGAGGATTCAAATTTCAAAGGTTAACTCACTCTATAATTAATTCTGTGCTTCCCTTATCTCATTGGGTGGAAAAAGCGGCGACCACTTTTGCCGGGAAAAGATCCTGTTAAGGTTATATGAGACGAAAGTGTATATATATATATATATATATATATAATAATATATATATCTATATATTATATATATATATATATATATATATATATATATTTGAGAGAGAGAGAGAGAGAGAGAGAGAGAGAGAGAGAGCTAAACCTAATGCTCTATTTACTGACAGATGAGGGTTTTTTAAATTTTCCTATCAGTTATCTTTACAGCAGTACAATCAAGTTCCCTCGTTTCCAATGATGGACACGCGACTTCAGCTACGCCGTATTTCCAAGTCGGCCACAAATATTATGATGCACAGATATGACTAACTATACTGAAAATTTATAAGCTTAATATATATATATATATATATATATATATATATATATATATATATTAAAATACGTTTTTTGTGTGTATGTATTATAATATATATATATATATATATATATATATATATTATATATATTATTACATTATATATATATATATATATGTATATCTATATATATATATATATATATATATTATATATCTATATCTATATATATATATATATATATATATATATATATATATATATATCTCTCTCTCCTCTCTCTCTTCTCTCTCTCTCTCTCTCTCTATATATATATCTATATATATATATAATATATATATATATATGTATATATATATATATATATATATATATATATATTAATGTTAATATTAAAAGCCAGCAGGAAAAAATGAAACGCAGAGGTACCCAGTGCTTTTGTGTATTCTTGATACAACTCATCAGGGTACAATATCATGACAACGAAAAAAATAACAATAAAACAAGGAAAGAGCCTAACGAAGAAGCAAATAGTCCGCAGCCAAGAATTACTTTCAAAAGGATAAGGATTACGAATTCCGCTACTAATCAGTCTGTTACATAGTTACTAAGCTGTCTACAATACACTTCGTAAGTCAGTCATCTAGTTTATATTGTCCACTTGTAATATTAAAAACTCATTGACAAATTAAAGGTTGATGACCCAACAGAACTAATAACAGGTCGAGCAGGGTTATTTTGTTTGTGAGTTTTAATAAGTCGCTTGTCGGGGAATTGTCACCTCTTAGGAGAAAAATTTCGGGGTTTTCAGTAAAAAAAAAAAAACGTCGATTTTGTAAACCGTCTCAGCAATTGTAACATGAATTACAAATTTAAGAAGCTCAGCCTTGATGAAACTTCCCTATTCACTGAAGTTCAAGTAGACAACTTAACAAAATTTTTAGACGATGAGTTGGGTAACTATGAAATCTTCTCTGCCAACTGACACCATCTTCGAGTTACTAAATTTACTTTCAATGGTAATCTCTATGAGCTTATAGAAGTTTGGTATGGCGATGGGGAACTCGTTGTCGTCGTCGCTTTTGACTAAGATTAACTACATGGAGCTTTCGAAAAGAAACTTTTATCAAATATTTTGTCGGTGAGCGTAATTTGGTTTAGGTATGTCGATGACACATTTTGTGGTAATTCTAAAGAATAACTCCGCACGGACTGTAAACCGTGAATACGACATCCACTAGGGATTGGGGCATCCATGGATTTCGCCGTGTTTAGTACTGGCCCCCTGGGGGTTTAATTACAGTCGAGCCCGCCAAAAATAACGGTAAATTCTTAATAAGCAACCTGAATACTAAAGGAAACTGTAATTTCCAAAGAAATACCCAACGCGGAGTTATTATTAAGATTTACCCATTTTGTGTTATGGCCGTTGTGTGAGGATATGAACCGATTTTTGACTAAATAACAAGCGCTGGTTCCCTCTATGAAATTAACACTTGAGGAAGAAAAAGATTCAATTTTACCCTTTTTAGATGTAAATGTACTTAGGCACGATTCAAATTTTCTGTTGTTAGGAAACCTACAAATGCAGGTTCTTACTAGTTAGTTTTTTTGTGTTTTGTTTTTTGTTTGTTTGTTTGTATAGTGTTTTTACGTTGCATGGAACCAGAGGTGATTCAGCAACGGGACCAACAGCTTTACATGACTTCCGAACATCGTCGAGAGTGTGCAGGTTCTTACATTCACTTTTACTCTAATCATCATTTGAAAGTTAAACTCCCCCTATTTCTTCATCGTTTTTAAGAGCATTAAGAATTTGTTGTCCTGAATTTTTAGAAGACGAGATTGTCAAGATTTATGATATTGTTTTCAAATTGAAGTATCCGACATATTTATTAGGTTTTGCTTCAAGAAAAGTTAGGGAAACATTTTATGCAAATGACGAACGTACAAACTTCTGATCATTGTCATTTGCTGGTTTTACCTTTTGACTGCAAGTTTATTTCTTTGTCTAAAATGCTTCAAGTCTTTAATGTTGATGTTGCTTTTAGTACCTCTCAGTCTGTGAGAACCATTTTGAGAAAGAACTCTTCCCATTTACAAACAGGTTGCACATACGAAATTCCATGTAGAGATTGCGATGAAAAATATATAAGTCAAAGCGGTAAACTGTTGGCATCAAGATTAAATCAACATAAACATTGTGAACTTGTAGGAAACACACCGAGTG
>NC_087202.1:113434583-113445362 GCF_015104395.2 Macrobrachium nipponense
AAAAATAGATATATTCTTGAAGTTTTACATGGTGAAGATCAGATATGATTGTACAAGTCTTCTAATAACGATAGCTTGATCGCTTCTGCCAATGATGATGGCTAATCCTATTCCTCTACATGATAAAGCTTAGGTAAAGAGGTACAGGTCTTCTAATGACGATAGCTAACTCTGTTCTGCCTGTCTACCATCTCTGTTACAAGTTATGAAGGAACAGACAGTAGTTCGAACATATGAACATACATACAATGACATAGTTTCTGTACGAACACACAATCAAATGAGACACGCTACAGATCACGTAGGCGGTAGTTGTCTCAAGCAGGGAGCTTGGACTAATGTTTTATAAACAATGAATGACTACAGGTGACGGCATGTTATCTTAGCCTACATACTTATTGTATACGTCATCTTTAGCGTCTCTAGTCTGATCACATTCCTGGCAAGCAATCTGGTTGACTCTTTAGTTTTAGACTTTTATATATATGGACTAACATTCCATATTTTTATTATGTAAACACTTACATCACCGCTCGTCAGCTACCAAAACCAACTACTGAATATTACTCAAACTTGACTTGCATTTGACTTATAGGAGTGTGATACAGACACTATGGTGAATATATATATATAAGTAAATAAAAATTCATGGTGTACATGAATTGAATTCAAGTAATTAAAATATAAAACAATGATATTGGTAAATAATAGTGATCACGTGATATATAATGATACAGTTTTTGCACTTCATCTCTTTAAGATACTTATGCTACAGAAAATACTAATGTACTCTGATATTGCATAGAATGAAGATTAACATGATAAAAATCATATTTTAACTGATAAAAAAATTTCATATATGAATTGATAAAATTATTCAATGGTTATGCTGATTGATTCGTTGATTTTTATGCTAAATGTTATATATCTGATTCATTAATCAATATACCTAACTCATATATCTGCAGATATTGGTATGATAAAAGGTAACAGATTGATTATAGGCTACCTGATTGTTTATACATATGTAGGATGGATTCAGCATTTAAATATTAGTATATGGTGCACTTTAAATAGATTCCTTTATTGACGTACACGCAAAGTATATTTCGATTCTGTTATTTATGATCATTTATATATATTAGATGCCGTACACGCAAATATATTTCGATTCTGTTATTTATGACCATTTATAATAGATTCCTGCTTATGATCATTTATATAGGATACATGACACTTCATATATAGGTAGGATACATGACCGAGGTTATACTACTTCACTTTTAACTAGCTTCGAACAACTTTTCGTCCATTACACAGTTCCAGACAACCACCTATAGCCAATTGAAACGGCCTTTTCAATGGTTTAAAACAAGGGGAAAATTTGCCTGGGCGGGTCCAACGTTCCATTTTTGCGCTCATACTTATTCTCTGCATCCTAAGCTACACGATTACGTTCGCGATAAAAAACATCCCAGCACGAGTCCTTCGCCAGCAAAGTAGAGAAATATCCTTCGGGTCGTAATTGTCGGAAGTATGTCCTTTTGTAGTCGATTCCGACAGCCGCTGGAGCGTTCCGCATGAAAACGAGATTAACGACGAGATACGGTGTCGGTCGAAGAAGTCCATGAAATTCCTTTCACATTGTAGGACGGTTGTTACTTGACTGTAGTCGTCCGCTGCGACGAACGATTTTTGAAGTTGCGATGTGAAACTCTCGTACTGCGGATACTGTAACCAGGTTCCATTAATCAGCCTGCAAGTGAAATTATACTTGTCACAAGGGCAAAGTAAATTCAGACGACATCCAAATACAGGGGAGGGAAGAGAGCCATTTAGACCAGACTTAACCCACATGAATTCGCTGATATTTTGGAATTCAGAAGAGTCGCTGTACAAACTTTTTATCCATGGCATTAACAATGAGTGAACCTATCCAGGTCTATGATGACTTGTAAAAATATCCAGAATTATAAAAAATAAATAGATATCATTACGAATCTCAAAGAAAATTCGATATTACTGGTAGTAAGTTACTAGACAAAGAAGTGGAAAACGGAGCTAATTGTAAGATTGCCAGGCAACATAAGAGTCAAAGAGAAGATTAATCATGATTCTATGTGCCCTAACAAAGTTTCATATTCAATTTTCTCGTGCGCATCCTCTGAGGTTAACTTTTAAAACATTATTAATAGGTAGGAGATGCAACGAAAATCCCACTATGTAACTAATTTCTATATAAACTTTGGTTTTTCAAGAAAATGTGACATTTTCCCATGAATGTTTTACTTGAATTGTAATAGGCTAATGTTGCAAGTAAATATTTCATATATACATATCTTGATACTTCTAAATGTCTATGAGGTTCAGAAAAAAAAATTAATTCATTTTGTTGTTATAGAAATTCTATTTGCTTATATTGTTCATTAATTTTAAAATGATTACAATCCTTAACTAATTGCATTACACACACGGATAAGAATATGTTATGTGGCCTGTCATGTGACCTATGAACCACATGTGAAGTTCATGAACTTAAGCTTCATTTTCTCCATGTCAATCTGCTTTTTGCAATCAGAGACGACAAACACCAGATGAAGCCTTTGTGTAAAGCATATTATTGAGGTTAAAAGGAACAAATGCTGATACGGCAATGATGACGTCGTCACTTGGCAGGAGATTGCTCTCAGCCAGCTAAGAGTTACGTTACTTGCTGTAAGAGATACGACTTTAGTATTTTCAAATGATATTTTAGTGTTTTAATTCTCCACCCGCATGAGAAGAATGTCTGAAAAAAAAAAACAACAGTACCAAAATTGAACAATATATTAGTTTTCATGTTGGCATTATGTTAAATAAATATTCCTTATTCAAACTATATGAAAAAGGTTCCATACAAATTCATATATATTATTAGCCCTGTATAGATTCATATAGGATTATTCCATAGATAACATTTTCACTTCTAGACTTCCTGACTTTAAAATCTCTTTTATTTTATTTTATTTTATTTATTTATTTATTATTATATATATATTATATTATTTTTTTTTTCATTGACTACGAATATAAAATCACCGGGACAGACAATATGTCAGTAGGTTTTGATATGGGTTTGAAAATTTTTGAACTTTTAGCTTATTTGTCATAAATAAAGCGTTAAGTTAGAGCTCAAATCTTTACGCATATATATTTGGATATTTAATTATCTATGGTTACGTTTTGCTTAGTTGATTTTATCGTGATTCCTTTTTTATTATAATTTGTAACCCTTCCGACTTCTTACGGAGTGTATTATATTGACTCCACTTATCCATATTTTATTTTATTTTTTATATTTAATTTATTTATTTATTTTTTTTTATATATATATTGATAAATTAATGGTTGGCTTGAATATGTGGAAAAGTGTTCTAGCGGCGTACAAGTATAAGGCTACTTGCGGCATCAATTCTATAGATACAAGATATAAATGATAAACGTATTTAAAACCGCGAGAACCGCTATAATCCAGTTCGGTATATCACGAGTTGTAACTCGTAAGACATTGACACTTCCTATTTAATTATCCGTTATTCTACCAAACCGATTGACTCTGGGTGATAAATATATTATTGGTTTTTTCTTAATGGAAAGGAATTCACACACGGAGTTTAAGGAGATTATTATTGATTTACACCACCCGAGTCACAGATTATTATGTGTTGAATTCCATATTTACTGATTTAGCACTCTAAATATTCGTAACGCACTCAATTGCGGTGTTTGTTTTTAGTGCTATTAATTCTATATAACGTGTCAAGGAACTATTAACACTAAGAAGTGTTTATTCCCTCTGTCAGACTCGTAATTCTGTTAATAATTCTACGTATATTCTTTCAAGGATTGATTTGGCACAGGATAGGCCCTTAAACTGACAGGTGTCTTAGTGTATCCCTTGTTTTTCATGACACGTGTTACAATTAGTTATGTGCTTTTTATATCTGTAAGCATTGTAGGCCAGTAAATAGTGATTTGGCTTTCTGACATAGTAGAGAACCCTGGATGACGGAATGCAACCAGTTTATGACGATTGGTATGAAAGAGATTATTATTACTACCTGGTCGTTAGTCATCTGCTGTGTTCTTCGGGTTTTCCTCGTCACAGACCTACATATAATATTACATTTGATTACATTATTCTGATACACATACCTTAAATGTACTTTTGCTTTAGGGTTTCTGCTCAAAAGTGTTTATTGTTTTTGCTTAGCCACTGACCCTGTTTCCGTTTCGAAGTGTTTATTGTTTGGGTTATGTCTGTTGACTCTTGCTTTGTTCAGTTTGTAACAGTTCTGCGCTCCAACCCAGATATTCAATGCTCGCGATCTCTTGGGTTAAGGAATTTACTTGTTTAGATACGGTTTTAACAATAGGTACGGATGTTTCTATATCTTTTAGTCTAATTAATGGTTCTTTGCTGTATGGTGCGGGATTGCGGGATAATGCGTCAGCTATGATAATTGCTGCAGGTAGATATCTTATCTTGGCTCCAAAGACCTGAATGATCATTTGTCACCGAGTTCCATGGACTGTGATTAAAGCCTTTGAAAAAACTCGGTAAAGGACTCATGTTCAGTAAGGACTTTATCAGGATAGCCATAGATTATGAACTTAAGATGTACTAGTGAGTTAAAGATACCTAGCCCTTCCTTGCCTATTTTACTGCATATTTACTTTCAGAGGGCTTTAGTTTACGTGAATAAAAAGCTATAGGAAAGAACTGTTTATCATATTACTGAAGTAGTATCCCTCTTACCCCTTGGTCTGAGGCGTCTGTTGCAATAAAAAAAAATTCCTTATTTAAATCAGGGATTTTTAAGTTAGGTAAGCTGCATTTTCCGCTTTGAAGATATCGAACGCCTGTTGATGCTTTTCTGACCATAATAAATCTACGCTCTTCCTTCGTAAGATCTGTTAAAGGAGCTGTTCATCATTGAAGAGTTACCTATTTACATACGATTGTAATACCCACTACAGCGCAAAAGTGCTGTATCCCCCTTTTACGTTAATAAGTACCGGAAAGTTATGAATAGCCGACACCTTACCATGGACTACCTTTAAGACCTTGACCGACACATAAAACCTAGATAAACATGTTCGGTTTTAAAAAACTCACATTTAGATATTTTACTCTGAGATTATTTGTCTTTGTCTCTGTAGCACTAGCTCTAGTTTTATGTGAATGTACTTCTAAGGTATTAGAAAAGATTATAAGACCAACCAATAGGCATGTAGAGTATCCCCTAAAAGTCTCCAAACACTATATTGTAATTGGGGCGCAACGTAAAGCCAGAGGCATAAAAAATGATAATGTCCCCTGAGTGTGCTGAAAACGGTATATGAGGTACAATCACTTAGTAATGGTATCAGGTAAAAGCCTTTAAGTAAGTCCAAGTTGGTGAAAAAAAAAAAAGTTTATTCTAACCTAACAGAGATAGATGTCGCGGTACTTGGCACTGGAAAACTATCGGGAGTCGTTTCCCTTGTTAAGCGTCAGAAATCTACGCAGATACGCCAAGTCCGATCTTTTTATGCATGACATTTGAGGGAAAAATTATATGGGCTTATTTGATTTCCTAATGACTCCTATTACTAACTTTTTTGTTTTCAACTTCCTCATTATCTCTATTTTGAAATTTCATTGAGAATCTATACGAAGGTACGTAAATAGCTTTATGTTTGTCCTTAGACCGTGTTTGTTTTCAATGACATCCGTTTTTCTCCCAGAGATCACTCGCTAGTGGAGAAACTTCCTGGTATTTCAGGTAGAGATAAAAAAAAAATTCTGCTGAATCACCTCTGCTTGAATGACTTTACGGATATTACTTTAGATAGATTATCAGAGAGATTCATCCACGACTGGTTGGGCGTGATTAAAAATTAGCAACAATAAAAAATGCGATATTTATAACTTCCGTATCCACGATATGTATACTTTTAGGGCTTGTTCGCGGAAATCGTTATATTTCAGAGTGTCGGGAAGGATTAAAATTTCATTTCCCAGCAAAGTCTTTTTACACGCACTAAGACATTCGAGGGTGCATGCTTCTCGAGATTTTGCGTGCAAAGTACGACTGCGGTTGTGGGAGAATTCTGTTGGGTCATTTGAACAATGTTACGATTTATGAGACAATGTATAGTTCCTCTATATAAGTTATTATGTAACTGTCTCTTTTTTGTTCAAACTGTTTTTAATATGTTTGAAGGTTATAGGATTTTCATTTGATAAACACGCCTTATTGTGCAGGATGTAAGATAATATTTTGTATACCCCTAGATGGATCTTACAATTACACTAGATACAGATCAATGTTTTTTATAACTATAGAGGTATCTGTAAGCGCTCGCTTATCCGGACTTCTCATTAGGGAAGTTCGAACAACAGACGGTGAGTCCGTAAATACAGGATAATACGTGAAATAAATCAAGATATTCTAATTTTTACGGCGCGTACAGTCGGGCTTAATCCACCACTACTTATAATAACTTATGTATTAAAAAAAAACGAAAACCTGCTCTGATTACTTTATACGGTCGTGGATGCATAGGGAAATTCCTTTTTAATTTTAAAAAGGTATTTGGGATGTATGATCCAACATCGCTTTTTCCCCACACTCTGCTAGAGTCGCTTATTGTGTGGAATTTGCTTTGCTTTGAACACTTCGGCAGTTTTTTGACTGACCTTGACCGCTTGACTAGGTGACCCAGTCACGAGTTTGCTTGTTTGATTCTGAACGGGCTACTGTTCTATTTCTTTTTGTAATAATTGGGATCTTCTCTTTATTACCATCGGCAACGTATTGTGGTGTTTTTAGCATTATGTTTGCTGGTTACGTATAAAGCAATGAATGACGAACTATTAGGAACTGAGCGATTACTAATAAGACAAGTTATCACTACTGCATACAATATTAACTGTTTGTACTTCATTCTTTGCTAAAATTTGAAATAGTGAGGGATCCTGGTCAGCGCATTAGCCTGATGAAAGTTTTTTACAGACATGTTATTCCTTGCAATCCAGCCATATTTTTAAAGTTAAGTTGAGTCATTGAGGTTCGATATTTTATATAACTCAAAAAACTCAAGGCTAAAACTGCGATCGGGACATTGCAAAGGAGCATTTATTGTCATGACCCGAAATAGTGTTACCTCTAATTTATATAGATTTGTACGGGTGTTCCACTTGTTTTTTGTGTGTTTTCTAATCACTACGGTGCTTAACGACCCTATCCATGCATCTGTATAAATACAGACGTCCACTGCGTAAACGCAATATTCACTGTTTAATATGATTTGTTACGTAAGGGATTAATAATCACCCAAAATGATAAAATTAAACATAGTATATGATTATGATATTTCAGTAGAACTTCTGGAAACAGACACTCAAAGATAAAAAACTCGCAGTAGCGAAATCTCAATGATGTAGATAATTTCTGTAAAAAAGTAAGATTAAGAACGTCTCGTAACTTCAGCCACAGGAATAACGAAATTCGACCTGCAAAGGAAACACTCAAAGTTACTCCAAATGAATAAAAATATTGTTACTTAGCTTGCTTTTGTGGGAAGTCACGGTGTTCCGATAACGACACACGGCCTTGGTCCTCCTTCTCTATTTAGCGGATGACCTGGTTTGGCTTCAGTTTCCCCCGTGCGCGTTGTTTCGATGATTCGAGCCCTTGAAAGATCCGATGCTGCAGACGCGTTCGGTTTGTTTCTTGGAGTGCCGGAAACGCTCACTAACGATGTTTTCTTGAATGATTCTAATGAGAGACGAAGCTTGCGTTGTCGTAGGAAAAGGACACGTCGGTTTTTGTTTCTTGAAGTTATTCACTAACCGATGATACTAAGTTGGTTGAAGAATCTCTTGCTTTCGTCGTCGTTAAAGAGTTCTTGTGTTTTGCTGAAGTCGCTCACTAACCGATGGATACTATGTTGCTTGAAGAATCTGCTGCTCCGTCGTCGTTGACTTCTTATGATACATGATTTATTATTCTGGTTTTCTTCGTAGGACGTTTGTAGAGTTCCTCTGGTACGCTGGCCACCAATATTAGGGCTTGTGCCTTGTATGATAAGGCGCCCTATGAGGTAATGTTAGACTAGCGATAAACTTACGCTAAGTCGGTTGGTATTGCACTTCCATCTTCAATGGAGTGTCTGGGGTTTTGTAGATCACTTACGAAGTCGGTATTATCTTTACGACGATTGTGTTAAAACCTATGGTTCGGTGAGGTTTCTTGTAGGAAAACACTAAGTATATAAAGATATATTCTTGAAGTTTTACATGGTGAAGATCAGATATGATTGTACAAGTCTTCTAATAACGATAGCTTGATCGCTTCTGCCAATGATGATGGCTAATCCTATAACCTCTACATGATAAAGCTTAGGGTAAAGAGGTACAGGTCTTCTAATGACGATAGCTAACTCTGTTCTGCCTGTCTACCATCTCTGTTACAAGTTATGAAGG
The DNA here is from genome assembly GCF_015104395.2 of Macrobrachium nipponense. NCBI lineage: Eukaryota > Metazoa > Arthropoda > Malacostraca > Decapoda > Palaemonidae > Macrobrachium > Macrobrachium nipponense. The sequence goes on from NC_087202.1 coordinate 113,443,096, forward strand.
AACAGACAGTAGTTCGAACATATGAACATACATACAATGACATAGTTTCATACGAACACACAATCAAATGAGACACGCTACAGATCACGTAGGCGGATAGTTGTCTCAAGCAGGGAGCTTGGACTAATGTTTATAAACAATTGAATGACTACAGGTGACGGCATGTTATCTTAGCCTACATACTTATTGTATACGTCATCTTTAGCGTCTCTAGTCCTGATCACATTCCTGCAAGCAATCTGGTTGACCTCTTTAGTTTTAGACTTTATATATATGGACTAACCATTCCATATTTTTATTATGTAAACACTTACATATATATATATATATATACACACACACACACACACATATATATATATATATATATATCTATATATATATATATATATATATATATATATATATATATATATATATATACATATATAATATATATAATATATATTGAAATCTGGTGTACAATGCCCGTAGATTAATACAACTCTAGGTACAATACACATCCAAGCGAATATTTTATGCCGACGTTTCCTCTGGATTCGACCAGATATTTTCAAGGCTGTGGTTTTGAGTAGCACCCAGATTTCAATATGTACGAATTTCGTAATATTCGTTTTCTTTACTTTTCATATGTATCGAACAGGCGCGTTACTCGCCAACCTAAATAGTGCTGAAGAAGCCGTAATAAGACGAATAAATAAGAACTTCTATAAAATAAATGCAGGTGAAGCAGCAATCTCCTTCAATAGAACGATGTTTGAAATAGGGTCTCCTACCTAAACATTATTAATATTATTATTTTTATTATTATTATTATTATTATTATTATTATTATTATTATTATTATTATTATTATTATTCACCTATAGAATCGTGCTATACTTTTGGGTTGCAAGGGAGATTATCATTATTATTATTATTATTCACCTATAAATCGTGCTACTTGTGGGTTGCAAGGGAAATTATTATATTATTATTATTATTATTATTATTATTATTATTATTATTATTATTATTATTATTCAAAGATACCTCATAATCACATGAGTTAATAAAATAAAATGGAAAAGTAAATCCACACTAATATGTCTGTTTGATCTTGTTATTTAAAATATATAGCAGAAAGCTTTCGATGACCTGCACGGTCCTCCCTATCAATCTGAATATAATTACTAACAGTGGCCATACAAGAACTTTGTTTTTTGACTAGTTTACAAATAGCCTGTTTGATGATGTAGTTGGCTCTCCACGTTATCTCCTCGTTCTCCAACGGCAAACCAGCTAATCGCCTAGATCTTCGAAGTGGCGGTACGTCTCTTGAATCGTTTGATATGTTATCCATAGCAGCTTGGGCGCCTGCAACAAGGGACACGGGATGTGTCCCTGTTACCTGAACGAAAGAAGATGAGGCAGCGGCAGTATCAGAGGTGGCTAGATTATTGGTGTTATTACTATGCAAGTTTTCTCTGTTATAATCTCTTATAAACTGACAGCAAATTATTTCATTTAAAATAAAATCTTCTTGCGTAAATGCTTTATTGCCTTCCATAGAGAGAGCCCTGTTAATAATTGCACCTCCGACCAACCTTCTAATACCTGTAACCTTACAAAGTTCTTGTATGGTCACTGTTAGTGATTATATTCAGATTGACAAGGAGGACCGTGCAGGTCATCGAAAGCTTTCTGCTTTGTATTTTAAATATCAAGATAAAACAGACATATTATGTGGATTTACTTTTCCATTATTATTTATTATTATTATTATTATTATTATTATTATTATTAATTATTATTATTATTATTATTATTATTATCATTTATTCACATGTAAAATCGTGCTTACTTTTGGGTTGCACGGGAGATTGTTATTACCATTAATCACTTGTAAAATCGTGCTACTTTGGGTTGCACGGGAGATTGTTATTACCATTAATCACTTGTAAAATCGTGCTACTTTTGGGTTGCAAGGGAGATTGTTACTATTATTATTATTCGCCTGTAAAATCGTGCGACCTTTGGGTTACAAGGGAGATTATTATTACTATTATTATTATTATTCACTTGTAAAATCGTGCTACCTTTGGTACCTTTGGGTTGCAATTATTATTATTTTCCAACTTTCTAATTGTATAGTTCTCATGACTCATTTCTTTGCAGGTCTGTGACTTTGGATAACTTGGAATAACTTCGCAAACTTCAGTCATAAGGCTCAGACTTCGGATATGTATTACAGATTATAGAGGCGCCGCAACCTCAAGGATTAGTTT
>NC_087202.1:113445862-113485862 GCF_015104395.2 Macrobrachium nipponense
CCTCAAGGATTAGTTTGTTACGAGAGAGAGAGAGAGAGAGAGAGAGAGAGAGAGAGAGAGAGAGAGGAGAGAAAAAGTTTCTTTCGGTAAACAATCGAAGAGAAAAAAAAACCGACCCAGCGTCATCATGGTGTAAAATAACTTCCGGCTAGAAAACATGTAATGCAGAAAGCTCTCCATTTACCTGAGTAAATATTTGATTGGATGGGTAGATGGAGGCAATTTGACAGATGACATCACTGCAATACGAACAGTGACTCACAAGGTGGGCTCTGGACAGTGAAACTTTACATTGCTATTGAAGATCAAATAAAACCAATTATCTTCAATTCTGACGTGGGAAATAATGAACACAAAATAGATGAGGTTTAATGCGATCAGGTTCCCAGATCAATAGAAAATTGGAATATGGAGCGGTAGAAATAATGTTTTTTGTTTTTTTTTTTTTTTTTTTTGTGTATGGTGTTTTTTTTATGTTGCATGGCATGGAACCATTGGTTATTCCACAACGGGATCAACGGCTTTACGTGACTTCCGAACCACGTCGAGAGTGAATTTCTATCACCAGAAATGCACATATCTCACTCCTCAATGGAATCCCCGAGAATCGAACTTGCGGCCACCGAGGTGGCAGGCCAACACTATACCGACCACACCACCGAGGCGCCTGTTAGAAATAATGGATCTTTCCTAAACAGTGACTCCTAAGGGTTGTTGGGGGTCGATGTCTAGGACTATTATGTCTTAGGGGTCATTATCATCTTTATGATATTTACAGTCTTTTGTTTATGTTTTTACGGTCATCGCCAACGGACCTGTACTGAACACGCCGCAAAGGTTAAAACCCGCAAGGGTCACTATCTGATAAGACCCGAAATCATTATATTAAACTCTACCGCAACTCTATTCCTTTACTGCTTGGGTCACTATTAGCAATCACGCAAGAACGCGATCTTTGTTTCAATATTAATGATAAATACCGCCGCTGCCCCATCTTCTTTCGTTCAGGTAACAGGGACACACCCAGTGACCCTTGTTGCAGGCGCCCAAGCTGCTATGGACAACAGACCAAATAATTCGAGAGCCGAACCGCCACTTCGAAGATCTAGGCGATTAACTGGTTTCTCGTTGGAGAATGAGGGGATAACGTGAAGAGCCAACTACCCTTCTTCAAACAACCTATTTGTAAACTAGTAAAAAAAAAAAAGTTTTTGTATAGTCATTTTGTGTAATTATAGTCAAACTGACAAGGAGGACCGTGCAGGTCATCGAAAGCTTTCTGCTTTATATTTTAAATTACAAAATCAAACAGACATAATAATGTGGATTTACTTTTCCAATGAAAAGTATCTTTAAACATTCTAAAACCCTAATTCTTAAATGAATAATACATACATACACTGATTTAAGTAATGAGTTTTTTTCTGACCTGACCTATTTCACTGTTTCTTCAAGAAACTGAGAATGAAAAGTCAAAAACATCAAAAGGAAATAGACCAATGATTTTGGGATCTTATGTCTGCTATGGTGGTCTCAGAGAGAATAATAAAATAAGCTTTTTCAGATAAAGGGCGTTAGACGTTTCACCACCAAATTGAAGGAGTACCTAAAGAAGAGAAGAGAGCTGTTAAGAGGCACTGTCACAAAGAGTCTGGTTTGACTGGAATATCTTGAAAATAAGAAAGGATCGAGCACTGATATGGAAATTGCAGATTAGTAAAAGAATGTTTATGGTCCAGTCACAGTGGGGAACCAGATTGAAAAATGGGGAAAATGTATTGCAATTGGTAATTTAGGTACGAAAGCAAGTCGTTTGGTATAGCGATGAATGAAAAAGAAGAAAAAATAATACTAAAAATGTATTCAGAGTTAGATTCATATGAGTATTACGGATCAATAGCTCTGTGAAAATTTGTTATTCCCCATGTCCTTAGAAATTCTTAATTTAAAGAAGTCTAACAGTCTCTTTTCTTACAAAACAATCCGCCTTTCCTTCGATTACAAAAACCGCTCTCTTAATTTCGTTGTTTTACGGTAGTTCGCCTTTAAATGACACCATTGCAGTTGACAATATCCCTCAAATAGTTATAAACGCTGTGACTTCATCAATTAATCAAATCCAAGGGGTCCACAGACGACTCAGGGCTTTGAAGGTGGGAAAAACCAGTTGGTTTGAAGGCTTCTCTCTCTCTCTGACATTTCTATTTTTTTTTATTTTTCCGCTCCATCTAAAACAAACTGGAAATATGCTTTTGTGGCAGAAGGATGAACCTGATCCCCTAAGTTATTTTTCGAACATTATATTGATATCAGTCCTTCATGTTTAAAGACAATTAGAAGATTCTAAGTTCCTAGCCTACTTCAATTCAAAATCTGATAATACAAAACTCACTCAAGAAAATAACTATAAGGATAAACTTAATGCTTTAGATGTTTGTAACGAATAAACACAAAAGTCAAAATAAAACCTTGTTCTCCCCTCGAGTAGGTTTGAACTCTCCACCAAGATGCTTCACCTCCAAGACCACCACGCCTAGACTGCAACGTTACCATTTTTCCACCTTTCTATATAATCACACTTATATATAAAGGTTTCTGGTACGCCAGTAATGGCAACATTGTAGATTATGTTTTTAGACTGATTATACACATATATATGATATATATATATATATATATATATATATTATAGATATATAGATATATATATATATATAGATATATACACACACACACACACATATATATATATATATATATATATAATATATATATATATATATATAATAATACGAACTATACTGTGGATGACAATTAAATGAAAAAAAAAAAAGTTTCAACTCTCAAACAGCTGCAAGTTATTCTTTGATTTACTGCAAGTTTGATTGATATATGTATACATATAAACAAATATGTGTATAAGTATACATACATATACATATACGTATATACATACACACACACAAAGTGTTCTGGGGTCAAAACAAAAGGGCATAATGCAAGCAATATCTCTCCTAGTATCACACCTATAGAGAGAGAGAGAGAGGTATGTAATGGTGGGAGGTATGATTAGCATCCAGAAACTGCGAAATCAAATATTACCGTGAATGGTTATTATGAGAATGAATTGCTTAAAGAGTGAAGCAAAGGTGTCTATATATGTCACTCAAGTTCTCCCTCAATCCAAACTTTCCTAAAAACCGAAAAACGTAGCTCGTTTTGCATATCAAAAGGGAAAACATTCTACGAATACGTGATTTACACTGATGTAGAAAATACATTAACTTTACTGTACGGATTACAAATCCTATTAAAATTCCTTTTTCCCGCACCTTCTAACACGGTGAGCCTGTTCGCTCCACTATTTCACGGAATCGTAGCTAAGTATTTTTAAAAGAACTGTAAGATTTATCTGCGCCTTGATGCATTACATGACTGACTGGAAATACGAGCCAAAATGATTCCAACTGATTACAGTGCGGCCTTCGCCTTGCAGCAGCAGAAGCAGATTAAGACAGCCTTATGCTGGCACGGGCTCTTGCTTTTCAGCAGCCCGTAACTGTTAATTTAACAACTGTACTTGTGAACACAACCATTCAGGTCAATTTAACCCCTGGGGCGGGAATGAAAAGGTATCAGTGGGAGAGAAAGTGTTATATAAATCAGCGAGTCCCAGAAGCATGAGGACGTGGGAAGGAAAGGATAAATTCAGTCAGGAAGTAGGATGCGTTTGTTTTGTTGAACAGAAGTATCGTATTCCCATAACTCATAATTTCATAAAGATTCGTTCCAGGATTGGTAGACGAGTTGATGTTGGTGTGGCATGGTTGGTGTTCTGCAAGAGGGTGCTTTAAGTTTCATTTTCCATCAGTGATGTGACTGAGGGTCTTTGTAATACAAAGGAAGGTATGCAGAGGAAACTAACTACTCCAGTTTTTCTGAACAGATATTTGGAGTAAGTACATTACTCAGTCAGTTGTTTGGTCAGAGATGCGAGTGACAAAACTCCGAGAAAACTAAAATTTTCATTGGCTGGATGATCTCGCACCATGCTCCCGCTTAATCTACTGTAGACTCAGTAGATTGTCGTTAATTATCTGGGTAACTGACAGCAACTGATTTGCCCTCGACGTGAAGCTATTTGCCCGTCACTTTCAAATCATAATTTTCTAATGTATTTACTCAACAAGAATTTACTTATGACCGTTTCTTCAGGAGAAATCTGCTTTCGATCGGTGTCCTGTTTTTTTTTTTTTCACAGCCTCTGCCGGAGCATCGCCTACTAGGCCGATATATTCAAGCTTGATAGAGGTAAAAATCTTTATTATCAAGCATATTCTCAAAGAGCTCGCCAAAAAGATCTAATCCTAAAAGTGAAAAAACTGTGACAACTTCCAGAAACTGGATGTGTTCATTTCTGCAAGAAACTATCTGTGATTCTTGTGTAGAAAGCTGATACATTTTCCTCAACGCCAGCAACCAGAACCAGAGGTCTTTCATTTCTTTTACTACAAAGCTACAGAAGAGGGATCTTTCCTAAATACTGACCCCCAGCATTGTTCGGTGGCCGTTATCTGGGACTAATATTTCTTGGGGGTCATTATCTTCATGATATTGACAGTCTTTTGTTTATGTTTCTACGGTGATCCCCAACGGGCTTGTACTTACCAAGCCGCAAAGATGGATACATACCTGGTTAAAAACCTTCTTGGGGTCACTATCCAAGAACGATCCCTGAAGAGTCTTTTCGCCAACGTTTTGGATGTTAATGTTGTTAAAACTGAAATGAAGACTGCAATGCTCCCTTAAACGTCCAAATGAACTTTTGCCATTAATTCCTTTACTTGTTCCTCTTCCAACTACTTCTATTAGTCAGAAGAGGTTGCGTTTTCTATTCGATATATTTTTTATTTGGTAGGATTACGAAAATATTCACGCGTTGATTTTTACGAAAATTTGTGGGGGTTCTTATCTTTAACCTTGCTTACTAAAATTATGAGATTCCATTTGAATAAATGGGCGTTTTGAATAACGACAATTTCCGAGAAATCCGTCTTTTTCCACTTACTGATAAACTAAAGACGTGATGAAGAAATTATTCAAAACTGCAAGGAAGAATGAAGTTATCCTGTCAGATTCCATTTGAATCAATGGGCGTTTTGGATAACGATATTTTCCGAGAAATCCTGCTTTTTCCACTTACTGAATAACCAAACGAGTTGGAGAAACAACGCTACAGTACTCTGAGGACGTGACGACGACGAAGCACTGAAAACTCGAAGGAAGAATGAAGCTCATAGGCTGCACTGCAGCATATTTGCCACTCAGGACTCTTTCCTCTCTGCTTGAAAGCTATTCTACTTTCTGATACTTTTCGCCTTTTACCAGAAAATTTTTGAGTCAAGGTGTCGAGAGCGTTTCCGTGTCCATTTATAAAAAGAATATAGACTTTTGAGAGAGAGTCGAGAGAATTAACGCCCCTCTCCTCTCTTCTGTCCTTCCGGCTGTCATTCCCTACCCACAAACCCCGCAACCACCCACCCTCACCCATCCCTCGTGCCATAGAGTTCCGTCGGTGGTTCAGATATCTGAACGCCTCTTCCCTCCGTCCCTCGATGATGGAAGAAAGTTCAAAGAAAACGGGGGTTGGTGGAGGTTGGGGAGGGGGAGGGGGATCCCGAAGCCCTGTGAGGACGCGGCCGTCGGAGCCTCCTCCCTGATGGGAAACCTCGCATAAAGCAGCCCCTCTGTAGTTGCATAAAAGAAACAACTGATAGGATGTCATTAGCTGGAGGGCCGAAAAAGAACGGTCCCCGCAAGTTCGATGAAAAGAGACCATTTAAGATTTTCGGAGCCTCCGGTTTGCTGCAGCACCACGACGCTACGGGTCTTGGGGGTTGGAGAGGAGAGAGGAGAGGCGGGGGAGGAACAGAACGAGGCCCCTACGGTAATCAATGGTTGGAGATGATGATGGTATGAGAAGGGAAAAATGATCATTGGAAGGGAATTGATACTTAAACACCTCATATATGTCCGTAACGATCTGTCAGAGGAAGGCGGACGAAAAAAAACTGGAGTTTAGACAGTTCATATATATATATATATATATATATATATATATATATATATATATAATATATATATATATATATAATATATGTGTGTGTGTGTGTGTGTGTGTGTAAAGAAAGTAAGGGAGAGAGAGAGAGAGAGAGAGAGAGAAGAGAGAGAGAGATTGTTTTAGACAAACTCGTACACACAGAAGTACTGCATGTCAGTAAATGAACAGAGATGCCTAGATGCAGATTTTACAATTGGGGTGTGTCAGATTATGGTATGGAACCAACCATTCTCGAAAGAATGAAATGAACGGAAAAATTTGATATGTGAACGGAACAATTTGATATAAGAGGAAAGACCACTACTATTACTACGACCAATTTAATTTCTATTGCTATGATGATATTACCATCGTTATCATTGTGATACTGTTTGTGTCATCGTGGATGTATGCTTGAAGGCATAGCGTTTTTGTATATGTACCAATAACAGCATGACCTGTCACAATAACAACAGATATAGCAAGAATAGCAAAAGCGTTAACGATAATTCACAGACGATAAGTGCAGAATAAAACTACTAACAAGGTCGAAGGTATGATCAGCAACTGAACTCATAATAAAGTATTTCAGGTTTTCCTTGATAATTTTCTCTCCATTGAATCGACTTACTGTCAACAAAGAGAGTCTCTGTTGGAAGGGACGATCATATTATGGCAGACTACATATTATCTTGCCCCGGAAGACTTATAATTATTGAATGACATCGCTGCTGCCGTGTTTGGTCCAACCTCATCGTTTACTCACATTCTGGAGTCTGATTCAGTTTATGTATTTATTCATTTAATTATTTACTTCTCTATTTATCGATAGGCACCCTCGGTCTAGGGTATGCGAAAAACAGGCATGTGACTGGCAATTAATACGTAGAAATATATACTTAATCTGACTGGGTTTTCACTTACTCGGGGAGTAAGCCTACAAACTAATTTGTTGTTGATGTTGTTGTTCTTGCTGTTTTTGTTCTTATGGGGTAGGGGGAGGGTAGGGGGGGCTGGTGGTAGGGTTTTGGCCTATATGGAGAAGCCTAAAAAGGTCTGAAAAAGGTGTATCGCGCTGAGTTAAAGATACAGGAATTGTAAGATGGGATATTTATGATGTATTTATTATAATGAATATGTAAAAATAAATAATGTGCATGTCAACCAGCACAGAACAATTATTTCTAATAAAACAGAGCATTTATTTTAATTTTCGTTGGTGATATAACACGCTATTTGACTGTAGATTTTAGCATGCGCTCCGAGTAAGCTGGAGAGCGGATCACGCCTTGTAATTTATGAAATTTCAGCTCCAGTTTTAACATTAGAGAAAATATTAAACTCCTGACCTTGCAAATAACCTTTTCTTATGCTATGAATATGTTACTGGGATATGACAGTTAAATTTGATGAAGATGACCTATTTTGAGACACATCTACTAAGAATAAAAACCTCAGCAAACCAACTTATAGGCTGAGAATAAATTTTAATTTGATTTGGCTGAATTAATTCAGTGGCAACGTTGTGAGGTCTCAAAGGAAGTTAGAATAAAAGATTTAAAATTGCATAAATAACGTGATTTCATTTGAATCATTGTAAACAGCCTAAATTACATTCAGTCAACGTAACATAACAATGAAAAAGAAAATCCGGTAACGGAACTGCATCATACCTTTGCCTAAAACACAGAATCCCTTCGCTATTGAATCACCCGTTACAGCCAATCACCTTCATTTTTACGGCGCAGTCAGCCAGCTTTGCAACAGCCCATTTTTAATGAGAGGCAGTGTCTCTCATTATCCAGTCGCATATGGACGCAGCTTCCTGTGGCGTCACTCTTTCAGTTTTCTGTAAAAAAAAAAACACACCAAATTGCAGCCTTCTAGCCGCAGTAGGTTTTATTTTACTTAAGGTTAAAGTTAGCCATGATCCTGCGTCTGGCAACGCTATAGGACAACCCACCACTTGGTCGTGGCTGAAAGTTTCATGGGCCGCGGATCATATATAATTACACCGAGTTCAACGGAAGGTAGATCTATTTTCGGTGGCCTTTATTATAAGCTGTACAGATAACTCAATTACGCTGGAGAAACTTCGGCGCATATTTTACTTGTTTAAATGATTTCAGAATGCTTCTACAGTTTTCCGAATAATAAGGTCGATGGACGGTGCATTTTCATAGCTTTATCTTGTCCAGTCCGGATGGGAGCAAGAGAAGAAGAATAACGCCTGGTTTAACTGTGTGGAAGGTGATAAACCTACGTAGTTTGTTTGTTTGTATGGTGTTTTTATGTTGCATGGAACCAGTGCTTATTCAGCAACGGGACCAACGGCTTTACGTGACTTCCGAACCGAGTCGAGAGTGAACTTATATCACCAGAAATACACATCTCTCACTCCTCAATGGAATGCCCGGGAATCGAACTCGCAGCCACCGAAGTGGCACGCCAACACCATACCGACGACGCCACTGAGGCGCTTAGAGCTACATAGTAGGGACGATCTTACTTTTGAACATGATTTCAGAATTCTCCGTCACTTTTCCTGATATTGGGGTTGACGGAAGGTCCATTTTCATAGCCCTGCCTTGTCCAGTCTAGAAGCGAACGAGAGAAATAGAAAGAATATCGTCTGGCTTAACTCTGAAGAAGGCCATGGACCTATTGTCTGGCTTAACTCTGAAGAAGGCCCTAGACCTATGTTGTGAGGACGGCTGGCCACTGGTTATCTTCATCTACCTCAGTGGTTCTTAACCTTTTTCCTCCTATGACCCCCCAAGACTCTTCAGCATATTACCGTAACCCCTACAATACATTTTGAAATGGCGAATCTTATATCCTAAGACGTCCAGAGCCTCTTCAGTTTATTACCGTAATCCCTACAATACATTTTGAAATGGTGAACCTTATATCCTACGACGTCCAGAGACTTCAGGATATTACTGTTACATTACAATAAATTTTGAAATGGTGAACCTAACTATGACCCCCAGAGACTTCAGGATATTGCTGTAACCACTACAGTAAATTTTGAAATGGCGAACCTTATGAAAAGGCAAGATAAAACAAAATAATAGGAAAATCCGGGTTTTTTTTGAAAATGTCATGATCAAAAGCGTTGAAAAATTCCTCATAACCTCTACAAATGCCAGAACATTGCATATTCCACACAGCTATTGAACATCACACAAATAACAAGGCTTACTTCTCATCACTCAGTGGGATGGAGGAAATTGTTTTGCTTCCCTAAGTCTATCAAAGCGAGGAGCAGTGCTCGACATCCAGTTCCTCATGACCTCATGTCTGCATCGATCACAGGAGGTAACAAGTTGCACTCACCACACTGGTAAAAGCCCAATTGGCAAATCAATATATAAGAAAATAAATTAGATTCTCCCGAACCCTTTGTGACCTCCTGAGTCCCAAGGGGGCCGAGTAGCCCAGGTTAAGAATCGCTAACTATAATAGCTCAACGTCTTTCTGACGGCGAGTCTCACCTCCTGGGAAAGAAAAAACGAGTCCCCAAGGGTCCAACCAGCCCAGCATATGAACCGCTGACTAGCTCAGCGTCTCTCAGACGCAGACTTTCAGCAAATGCTTTTATTTATGTTAGAATACGTCTTCATGAACAAAAGCCTTCAAAACCCGATAGAAAACAACTGAAGGGATATCTCAGAAGACAAGTGTGATTCATTTGAGGGCGAGCAATATGCCTAATATTTCGTTACCGTATTGGGAATGGATCCATTTTGTTTCCTGCGGCAAAATACCTGACCTCAAACGTGTGCAGGAACGAGCCAGCAGAAAATTTTTTCTTCTTCCTGGCTGTGCAAAGAGCAGGCGTTAAACTGGTATATTCAAAGAAATATTTGGAGGTTTTCAGCACTGAAAATGTACCTAGTATTATGTGGGATGCATTAAAAGGTTCGTTGCAGTATTTATATATACTGTATGTACGTATAGGTATTACATAATTCAATATATATATATATATATATATATATATATATATATATATATATATATATTTTACATCGACAAATACACGTATACAAGAAAGGAAAATATCATTGTGCTATTTTCTGATGCACAGACACACGCATCTATATATGAGTATGTATATATATACATATGTAAGTATACATGTGCAATTGTTAAAGCCACAGTGCCCTCTTAACTTCTCGAATTCTTCGCGCATTTTTGCTATTACAAATATATATGTATCTGGTAAAAATGACCAGTAGATTCTACGTATGTAGAACATATATGTATAAATATCCATATACGTATATACAGAGTATATAAAACCTGACAAGGGGAAAGTACTAATTGTCAAATTTAGAGGCCGAGGTCCGGAAAAAAAAAATGTTTCATCTCACCAATACCACCTTGTTGGCGATCTGTTATTTTTGTTTATCCAAAATTCCGGCCAAAATCGCGAATGTTATGCAACTTTAAACGAATTTGCAAACATTTCTGGCCTTCAAATGAAAAATATTTATGAAATCTCCCCAGGAAAAAAAAAAGGGTAGAAAAAGCTCGACGAATATTTTCAGACCTCAAATGAAACCGAAAACTTCGGAATAAAAAAGAATAGATAAAAATATGAAGGCTGCCGAAAAAAGCGCTGTATTTTCTTTCGGGAAGCCTTTAGTTAAATGGAATTAGCGTAAATTAATTAGAGAGATGGAAGGAGGCCTGTTATATATCATTTAAATTAATCAATTTCGCGGAAAGCCTCCGATGAGGCTGCGACACAGTAGCGTCACACGAGCGTTCCATTTGACAAATACAAAGAGATTTGTTCTCTTTTTAACCATGGCTGTAATACACTGATGCATTATTCTGATACAGTGGTATGAAATGGGTCAATTTTTTCGTACAGTGGGTGTGATGCAGAGCAGTTCTGCATTCCTTACATACACAAAACAGCTCAATCAAGGGAACAATTGTATGCCTGAATATCACTATAATCAGATATAGGTAAAACTGCTTCTTTTTTTTATGTTCTATATCTGAAATGCTTATGTGCAATATGTTTACTACTTCCCTGGAGAAAGGAAAGTTTCCTGCCAGGCTGGGAAAGCGGGTAAGGGCAGGGCATAATCCACAAGGGTGAGGGTACCAAAGGGGACCAAGGAAATGTATTCCTTGAAGGCACCCTCGTCAGGGAAAGGTCCTCCTTAGGGGCTACTTCCTTGGAGGGAGGCAGGTTTCCTGCCAGGCTGGGGAAGCGAGCAAGGGGAGGGTCTAATCCACAAGGGAAAGGAGCCCAAAGGGATCCAAGGAAAGATACCCCTTGAGGGCACCCGTGTCAGGGAAAGGTCCTCCTCAGAGGCTGCTTCCGCGGAGGAAGGCAGGTTTCCTGCCATGCTGGGGAAGCAGGCAAGGGGAGGGCATGAACAAGGGTAAGGACCCCAAAGGAGCCTTTAGGAAGCCATCTCTTGAAGGCACCCTTGTCAGAGAAAGGTCCTCCTTATAGGCTGCTTCCCTGGAGGGGAGGTAGGTTTCCTGCCAGGCTAGGGAAGTGGGCCAAAGGAGGGCCTTAACTATGAGGGTGAGGGATGCTAAGATGCCCTAGGGAAGCTATCCCTTCAGTGCACCCTTCTCAATGGCAGGTCCTCCTTATAGGATGTTTCCACGGAGGGAGGCAGGTTTCCTGATAGGCTGGGGAAGCAGGACAAGGGTGAGCGTGAACCACAAAGGTAGGGAGCCCAAAGGCGCCCTAGGGAAGCCATCCCTTTAGGGCACCTGACAAAATGCTTCAAGGAAAGGGAACAATTGGCACAGTAATATACTACTGACAAAGTGATGGTATAAAGTTGAAAATATGTTAGAGGTGGTATTACAACTCATTGTAATGACTTGAAGGAGATTTTATCTACTGTACTTTCAGCAAAAGACAGTATCCTTACACACACACACACCTTAGGAAACAAATGCTGAGATGTCGAAAAACTCTTTAGTATCAAAACAGTAGCACCTATTTCAACAACCCCTTTTAGTGATCTGACTTTCTGATAAGTAACAAATCCCCTCAAAGAACAAAGACCCTACAATATGGCCTGCCCTTGGATATTTTCCTGATACCTTGCAGCTAACAACAGTTACATATAGTTCCTAACCTAAACTAATCTGTAATTGAGACTTAACATTCTGTTTGAGACATTCATTGTAAGATGTATCGCATATAAAAGAGTATCAACAATTATGTCAACAACGTAGGCCAGGGGTTCCCCAATCTGGTCCTCTATGCTCGATGATGGTCTGGGAGTGCTCTTTTGACATTGTTAAAATCGTGCTCGCGAGCACCAACTCTACGTAGGCCTAATAGCCTAATTTAAAATACCCTTCTCCTTTTTCGTTTTATATACCTATATATACATACATACATACATATATATATATATATATATATATATATATATATATATATATATACATATATAATATATATATATATCATCGGTATGTTTGTAGATTTGTCGTGTTTCATTCATGGAAGTTGACAGTTATGTAAATTATGCCTGATTGGTGAATGTCAGTAACTTCGAGTAAACATCAAAGCAGTGGAAAATAATTTTAGAATCTTCAATGCAAGTAACTAAAAATATTCTTTAACCTTAAACAAAAGAAACGAAGACTAAATCTTTCTTTTACTGACAGGGCTGCTTCTTAATTTCCAAACTATGCAATTATTTTGGTGCCCTCACAGTTATCCAGAAAACAGGTGGGAACTCACTAGCTTGATAAGGTTGGGAACTCCTGATGTAGGCGGTGAGTAGAGCAGCCCGGTAACCTGAGGTTTGTTATAGCTCAAGGTTGGAAGTCCATATTTTCTGTGACTATCCTTTTCATTGAACTGTACTTACAAAGTAATAAATAATTATCGTTTTTTGTTGGGTCAAAATATATAATATTACAACAAATAAAGTAATATGCATGTTATCGTTAACATAATAAATGAATCGAACAATAAAACCGAAGAAACAATCTTGAATTTCAGTGCAAACTTTCAACATCATAAGTAAGATTCAGTTAACAAAGTCATTACTTTGAATAACATCTACATAATCGGGTAGAAGGGCATAGACCTCATACCCAATTTTCCTTAATATAACTAAAATAACATTTTCAAGTATTTCATCTTGTATGTACCTATGTATGCAGACATTTATAGAAGAAAGGTCCAGTTTTGGGAGAAACGATCCTCTCCCCACCCCCAATAAAAAAAACTCTGGGTACGCGCCTGAACTATACAAGAGAAATAGCAAAAGGAAACAAAACAGGCAATTCAAACTATGTAACGAGACTCATGTGAGTTTATCGAATAAAGATACATTTAAACCTTATTTGATCTTTTGAATTTCCAGCGATTCAGTTACATAGCTTTGGAGGATCAATCCATTATCTGTCCACACTATTGACAATATTTCTAGAGATCTGTGGTATTAAAGCTCAAGGACACTGAGAAAAGAAGCAAGACTTGCATCCAATGATCCAGTGTATGTCTATAGTAGATTCACATCAACCGTGCATTTGACGTCTAGACCAGTCCCTAGCAACGTTCCTCATTGGCTGCTGATGAGAGATGGAACATACATCCTGCCTATGTGAACTCTCTCTCTCGAGAGAGTTTCCAGCCCTGTCATTGGCTGATCAACAGCAAATCAGGAGCGTCGCAAGGGACTGGCCTAGACATCAAATGCACAGCTGATGTGAATCTACTATAGTACTACAGTGTATGTCTAGTACTATGTGGTAGATCGTATAGCTTGAGGAGGTATAAATGCTAATGATAATCAGAGCCAAGCAAAGTTTTTATATGATGAAGTTCAATATTTAAATCTTACACAACTCAGGAAGGAAATTTGTTGAACAGAAGTCAAATTGAATGACACTAAACTTAAATTCAAGACAGCACACGATACTCCTTCTTAATCACAAAGTGGCAGTTAAAGCCATACAAATCTAACGGTACATGTTTCTTTGAGCTGCTTTGAAAATGTAATTAGAATATTTTCTGCGGAAAAGTAAATCCACAGTAGTATGTCTGTTGATTTTGTTATTTACAATTTAGATTTAAATAACAAAACAAACAAACAAACATACTACAGTGGCTTTATTGTTCCATTTGATTGACTCATGTGATTATGAGTTTTCTTTGAATATTGTCTACATTACGACATCGACAAAAGAGAGTTAGTTTACGTTTCTCTGTCAACCTGAACATTTTTTTTAAAATCACGCACAATATTCTCACTGTGTTTCTGTAAGTGTAAACAGTTTCCTTCCCAAGCAATCACGAAGACATAAACACACACGCATACACACACACACATAATATATATAAATATGATTTTATTATTGTGGGTCAAACCTCCAGCCCAAATGAACTATTGATCCTCGAGAGTCTTTTCGTTAAACAACTTGTTCCGCAGTTGAACAACCAGACCACCTCCACCCACTTGTATCTTTCTTAATTAAGCCTATTGTTTTCGTATACATTCTTTTATTTTTTGTTCAACTCTTGCCATGGTAGGTCGACCCCTAGTGCTCCTCAAATATTTTTTTAACTTTGTATGTTACTAATTTATTTATTTATTTGAATTTTTTTTAAACTTTGAACTTTAATTAACGTATGTGCTTTTAATTTCTCGTGTTGTTTTATCAATTGTTAGTGTATTTTTATCTATGTGTAAAGATTCGGTTTTCCTTTTCACTAGTATATAAATGATTTTTAGACAATTTTAAAGTTAATTTAATTTATATTGGTCATGATTTATTATACAGACCCTGAGGATGCATTCTGCTGAATGGGAAACGCGTCGGTTGGAATAAATGCAATACTTCTCCATGTTTGTTCCTGCTCCTGGTTCCTGTGCACTTTGGCTGATTCGCCTGCTTTCATACCTATATATATATATATATATATATATATATATATATATATATATATATATATATATATAGTTTATATATATATATATATATATAATATATATGATATTATATGTTATATATATGTATATATATATGTATATATATATGTATATATGTATATATATGATATATATTGTATATGTATATATATATTATATATATTATAATATATGTATATAATATGTATTATATATGTATATATATGTATATATATATGTACATATATATATATATATACATATATGTATATACGTAATATATACTGTATATATGTATAGTATATGATATATCTATATATATATATGTATATTATGTATATGTATATATATGTATGTATATATATATGTATATATTATATATATGTATATATATATATATATATATGATATATGTAGTATATAATGTATAATTATTATATGTATCGCTATATATAATGTATCCATTTATAATCTTAATATATATATGTCTAATACTATATATGTATTGTATATATTTGGGTACCTCCAAATATATAGTATATATATGTATATAATATATGTATATATGTTGTTATATATATTATTTATATATAGTATAGTATATGTATAGGTATATATATAAATGTATTTATTGTATTATTTGTATGTATATAATATACATATGTATACATATAATGTATCATATATATGTATATATTGTATGTAATAGAATCGTATATTATTACATATATTGTAACTCAATATTATGTATATTATATGTAGATCTTATGCTATATATTATATATGTATATAATACTATGTATATATGTATACGTATAATGTTATATGTATATATACATATTATATATTATATATATATAATATTATATATAATATAAATACACATATATTGTATAATGTATATACAGTGTATAATATGATATATGTATATATATGTATCTATATATTACGTTATAGTATATGATGTATGTATATAATTAATGTTATATATATCTATGTATGTATATATATTATATTATATAATATATATATATAATAGATATTATATTATTCGAACTACAAATGTCCTTAATATCTAATTCGCTCTACCTCGGAATTAATATGTTTTCGTTCGACTTGGTTAACATGGATATCGATTATAATTACTAATACCCGAAGTTCGACGGTGATTTGTAAGGTCGGAGTCGGTATGAATTTATAACCTCACTTTAGCCAAATCGATAACATCACTGATGTCCTGATTTCTTCTCTGTCCGCTGGGCGCTGGTTCGAACCCACGAGAGGACGAAATTATTATAAACTAAAAAATTCCCCTTCGGTTTACATATATGAAAGTATACTAATTCCGAAGTAGAGCGAATTAGATATTAAAGGACATTTGTAGCTCGAATAATTTATATGAATCACGGTGATGTGATAATTATTCATATAATGTGTAAGTTGGTTCAGGAAAAAAGAAACAAGGCGTGATTTGGCCGCCAGCTTACTCGAGTCACGAGCAAGATTCTCCACTCACGGATAAGTTGCAAACATTATATTCCTAACTTTTAGCGTAAATTAAAACGTGCTGAAATCTGCAGTCAAATGGAGCCTTGTTTCCCCAACGAAAATGAATACGCTATATTTTATGAGAAATAATTTTTCTGTACTATTTCACATGCATTTTATTCATTTTTTACATTTTCATTATTATAAATATTTCGTAAATATTCTACCCTAAAATTCGTGTATGTTTAACTCAATGACGAATACCTTTTTATTAGACGTTTTTAGGCTCTTCCATTAACCTTTCCTACCCACCACCAGGACCAACAACGAAGTAATTTGTAGGCTTACTCCTCTAGTAAGTGAAAAGGATCAATACTAGGCTGACATCAAGTGACAAACTTCCAGATGAACATAGCGCTAATGTTAAGTCTCATTACTTGAAAGACACAATTTATGAAGTACAATGGATGTCCATCAAATTCCTTTATGAGAAAACCACTACCTTCTAATTACTAAAATTGCTTGATAATTTAAAAGCAATAATTAACGCAACACTTCTCTAATCCTACATGATATAGAATTCATTCACACAGTTCAGCAGCGAGGAGTAAACGGTCCCTCAACCTTTAAGGTTTAAACAAGTTATACTCAATAATCTTGCGGGTTCCGTTTTCTATCAGGACAGTATTAACTACCGCAATAACCAACTAAGTGAATGATGTTTAGGCAATGGCGTATTAGATATAAGCTGTGAGTCGTCCTCTAAGCTAGCTACTGGAGAAACAGGTGAAATGTGTTTTCGCCAGACCATTGAATACCATGGAATTTTCTTAAGTAGGTGTGGTGCAATTATACTACTGGAGTCTCCTAGCAAGAAATGCCAGCATTTTAACCTCTGTAATAATTGGATGAACGTCAAAAGCTCACATAAGTAGACAGAAAGAAAATCAGAGCGTAGTGGTATTCATCAGCAAGCACGCCCTAGTATCATAAATATACGCAGGGAATCAATTACTGGCCACCGGTATAATTCAAAGGAGACCACATATCGGGATCGTACTACGCTCCGATTTTCTTCCTATCCACTTATGTGATCTTTTAACAGAGGTTAAAATGCTGGCATTTCTTGCCAAGACTCCAGTAGTCTAACTGCACCAAACCTATTTATGAAAATTCCAAGGTATTCACTGGTCTCCTGAAAGCACATTTCACCAGTTTCTCCAGTAGCTAGTTTGAAAGACGACTCACAACTAATATGCCATTGCCTAAACAGCATTCATTTCGTTGGCTATTGTGGTATTTAATCATGGCCTGAGGATCAGCGTGGAGAGAATGAAACATTCAATGTCGTCAAGATGATGGCAAAAATGACGGACGAAATCCACGCTATCAATCCCGCCTAGGATGTTATAATTGTGGTGAATTCAACCACAATCAAAGTTCATGTTATTACGACCACAGAAATAAATGCAATAGGAGCTATGGTTTAAGCCACAGATCATGCCCTCGCTATGCTCCATTGGACAACGACCAGAAGATGGCACTGCAGAAGGTCCGGTGAAGATCGCTATCACTGAGAAGGATGTGAGAAATCTGCGAACTATTGAACACATAAACGTTCAGTCTTTATTATCGCATTTTGATTAAGTAGAATTGTTACTGAAAGAAAGAAAAAAAAATAAACATTTCATGGGTAAGTGCAACATGGCTAGATTCGGGTATCCGAGACAGTTTTGTAAACATTTCCAATTTTAATATCTATTCGTTGCGACCAGGGAAGAGGAGCAGGAACTTGTACCTATGTTCGAAATGATTTCGAAGTTAACATAATGACCCTAAATGTTGATGAATAATAGGAACAGAGGATGTCTGCATAACTATACAACTTAAAAAGCTCCTATCACTCAATTGGGGGTGTGTTCACCACCATCCCAAAGCTTTAACCTCCTCTTTCGATTACATTAAGGCTGTTTTTAAAGTCGTTCCCATACATAGAAAGCCAATATTTATACCAGGAAACGTTAATGATGATTAATTATCCTTTAACAGTAAATTAAGTAAAATTATACACCAATTAAACCTGCGTACATCGGTCAATCAATAAACATGCAAGAACTCCAAGTATAACCTCTTCATGCTAGAAGTTATCATCACAAACTGATGAGAAATGATTTCCCAAGCTAAAGTAGTTCCCTGACTTTCGCTGATCATGAATTGGTCACTCTACAAATTGAAATTTCAAAAAAACCAAAAAGGCAACCTGTAGCAGGGGTTTTCAACCTGGGGTACGTGTACCCAGGGGTCTGTCAGGGGTTATGCGCTCCCCATGGATTTGAATGACTCAAAAGCGTTTGGATCTGACGATATTTCTCTCTGTTTCATACGAGACGCCTTACCCGTGAAACGTTTGGACTTAATCGTCATAGTGAACACCTCCACTGTAACCGGGTTCTACCTTGCCACTGGAAACGATCTTATGCAATATCATTTTTCAAGGACGGTGACCCAGATGCAGTCGGAAATCTTCGGCCTACATCACTTCTACCAGTGTTATCTAAGATATTTTTAAAAAATAGTTTCAGTTCAGCTCGTGCAATGTCTTGAAGGAACTAACTTATTGTCGCAAATCCAACATGGTTTTAGACCATATTTATCAACCGAAACAGCATCGATGAAGATCACAGAAAAAAATGTGTAGTAACAGACGAAAAAAAGATCTCCCTTCTTAAATTGTTGGATCTCTCTCAAGCATTTGATAGTGTTAGCCATGATGTCCTACTTAGTAAATGTATACAACTAAAAATTGACCATTTAGGTTTAAAAATTATTTGGCAAATCGGTATCAGTCAGTAAGAATAGACGATGTAACATCTTCCTCTGAACCAGTACAATTTAGGGTCCCACAAGGATTCCTATTAGGACCAATTCCTTTCTTAATCTCATCAATGACATATCTACTTCTTTACAGGATTGTCTTTTCATACAGTACACAGATGACAGTCAAATCCTGATCACCAGAACCATAAAAGAATTACAAATGTTAATTTCAAGAGCGAAAAGTAACCTAGAAAATGCTAAATAGTATTTCTAAACTAATGGATTAAATGTAAGCGAATCTAAAACTCAATTTAATTCTTTTGCTCGAGGCAATAAATTTCTCAAATTCCTGATAATATAGTTACAAATTTTAATGGCCATTTTATTAGCAAAAGTGACCATGTAATAAAAGCTTGGAGTTTACTTCGATCAGTACATGCTTTTTGATGCCCATATTGTAAATGAAGTCAGTATGAAAGTGAATGGATCACTAATTTGCCTAAACAGCATAAAAGACAGATTTGATAATGAAAGTTGCAAAATGGTCGTACAGCTCTTGCGTGAACCATAGTCGACTACTGTTTTGAGGTATGGAGCACTACGACTAAACAACAACACTTTCATTCCTTTTACTGTACCTTCGTTCATATTCTCTTTCTTCCATCTTACTGTCCACCCTCTCCTAACGATTATTTCATAGTGTAACTGCGAGGTTTTCCTTCTGTTACACTTTTCAAACCTTTTGCTGTCTATTTCCGTTCAGAGCTGAATGACCTTAGTTGTCGCATTGCTGGGCATAATGCCAAAAATCCATATAAATCAAATCAAATAAACAACAGTAACATCGAAAACAAAAAGTGACTGATGGGAAGGCAAAGAAATACGATCATGTAACCCGTTTTAAAGAAATTAGAGCGGCTAAAGCAAGAACAAAGAATACTGTACGAACTATGTCTACATCGTTTACGCCTAGTTTATTAAATATGAAATAACTTATAACCAACATGGATTTTTCCTTTGACATCTGTTGAACTTAGAAGTGACAGGGCAACAAGAAGTAGCAACGACCTTTAATACCAAGGACAAATACCGAGCTGGGCAAAAGATCGTTCGCTGTACAGGGTTCCTTAGCTTGGAATGAGCTACCAATAGGTATAAAAACAATAGTAAATACCAATTCTTTCAAATCAGCGCTAAAGAAACACATTTTGCCAGTAGGTTGATTGCTCTTCATACTATAAATATCACGGCATTTTCAGAATTGTAACAATAGGAGAGAAACTTTCTAAATCATGAAGATGCGTAATTTACACATGCAAATAAAATATACATACTCCTGCACCAGGTATTGCAGCGCTACGTTTCGTTTTGTATTTTTAAGGAGTTAATTTAGGTTTGTTGTACATTATAAATTATAGTATATGAAATGTAACTCTTGCATCGAAATACATTCAATCCTTGTGAGATACAGCATAGCGGTATTCAATAGCCAATGTAAATATTGGAGATAAAGCTAATCATTATTAGAAGATGTGGAATTCATTCACAGAGTTCTGTAGTTAGGAGAAAAAAGTCCTTCAACCTTTAGGGTTTGAGAGAGAGAGAGAGAGAGAGAGAGAGAGAGAGAGAGAGAGAGAGAGAGAGAGAGTAATTGTTTAAGAACAATAACTAATGCTACACTTTCCCAACCCTACAAGATGTAGAATTCATTCACAGAGTTTTGCAGTTAAGAGAAAAGTCCCTCAACCTTTAGGGTTTGAGAGAGAGAGAGAAGAGAGAGAGAGAGAGAAGAGAGAGAGAGAGAGAGAGAGAGAGTAATTATTTAAGAGCAATAACTAGTTTACACTTCCCCAACCCTACAGGATGTAGAAATCATTCAAAGTTCTCTTGGAGAAAAAAGTCCCTCAACCTTTAGGCCAGGATTTGAGAGAGAGAGAGAGAGAGAGAGAGAGAGAGACAAACGAGAAAAATCATCAGAAATTTTTCAGTAAACGAAGTATGGATGTTTTAGATCAGGCTGAGATGCCGTGAAAGAAGAAGAAGAAGAAGAACAAAAAAGACTGGGAGCGAAAAGGTTTTTCTTTCTTTCTGTTTATTCAGAATAAATAAATGACACACGACAGCTTTAGTGGATTCCGGGTTCCGGTCTAGGCGTAACTGTTCAAGGCAAATAGTGGATGGAAAGTGAACAATGTAAGACTGGAAAAGTTTTGGATAAAAAGCTTTCCATTTCTTTTGGACAAATACGTACAGATATGTACACGTTCATACACAAATAATAATAATAATAATAATAATAATAATAATAATAATAATAATAATAATAATAATAATAATAAGCTTGAAACAGACCTTCTTTCAACCATGTTTTATTCAATATAATGGCAGAATTTACAGAACTGATCTTATACAAAATTCTCTCAAATTTTCTAATGCCTTGCTTCTCTGGCACACTGTCAGTGAAGTAAGTCATTAGAAGAATTGAGAGAATTCTGTATAAGATCAATTCTGTAGATTCTGCCATTATATTCAATAATAACAATAAAATAATAATAATCTTACTATAATGAGCGTTATATCTGTCCGTCCGTCCGTCTGTCATTCAATCACGGCCAAATCGCAGGTCGATAGGCATGAAACTTGGCAGGGTTACAGTGGAAACCCCTAAGACGGTTTATAATGGGTTTTATCATACCTCCCGCCCTCCGAAGGGGGTGGGGGGGTGAGAAGGGATTCCCTGAAACGGGGCTGGTTCTGCCCATGAAACGGAGCTGGTTCTGCCCATGAAACGGGCTGGTTATGCCCGTAGACTTAGTTACTTTACGAATTTATCATACATAATTTCTGTATACATATGACTTATTAATTGGAAAAGAATACTACAGGGTAAACATCAATGGCATCAAAGAGGGTGGAGTTTGAGAAGGGGGTTGACAGAAGAAGAAGAAGAAGAAGAAGAATTTAAGGCATCTTGGAATAAAACGCTGTAATTTGCCTCTTCAAAAAGAAAGGTTTCGGGATAGAAGGAAAACAGAAACAGGAATTACGTTGCAAAACCTGACACAAGGGGAAAGCATCTGCATATAAATGTGTTACGAAAATTCTGAGGAAAACTAACATAGTCAGTCTTGATATTCATAGTGTAAAATATAGAGGCAGAGGGCAGGAAAAATAATTTTTACTGAAACTAGTAATACATAAAAGAATTACAATAATGAGCTGAGATATCTGAAGGATGTGTCAGTGGACAGAAGACAAATTCTTATGTAAAAATGGGACCAAGAATGAAAAAAACCTAACATTCAAATTTGGAATCAAAAGAATTTGCGCTCATTGGAAAAGAAGGGATGACAGTTGTGCATTGTTAAGTTCCTTTATTTTTTACATCTGAGTCACAGAGGCAAATCCTTTATATCACAGCGGAAGATATAAAGGATTACTAATTAAGCATATCTTAGTTTAACCAAACCACCGAGCTGATTAAGAGCTCTCCTAGGGCTAGCCCGAAGGATTAGATATTTTTAAGTGGCTAAGAACCAGTTGGTTACTCAGCCACGGGACCTACAGCTTATTGTGGGATCCGAACCACATCGGGAAATGAATTTCTATCACCAGAAATAAACTCCTCTGATTCCTTGTTGGCAGAGCGGGAATCGAACCCGGCCCCTGAGATCGGTAGTCGAGCACGTAACCAACTCGTCCAACGAGGAACAAATATTAAAAATAATGATTAGCAGGTGTTTATGAGAATCGTCAGGGAATATTCTAAATACTACAAAAGATGACTTGGAATTATCTGAGTAATTCTCAGGAAATGTAAGTGATTATTATTTGAAGTGTAAAACTAATACTCAGAGGAGATTTCATGAAATGAAAGATACTGCTATATACTACGCATCTACTAGAAAATTCATTAGAAACCTCATTAGTTGGACATTAAAGACATTTCATTCATGGATGAAATAAGCGAAACAAGGCGTGATCCGACCTCACGCTTAAGTTGTAAACATTATAATCTTAACGCAAATTGAAACGTGGTAAAATCTGCTGCCAACTAGATCATTGTTTCACAGATGAAAATTCAAATAAATACGCAATATTTTATCATGAATAATTTTTCTGTACTGGTTAACATGCACATTATTTATTGTTAACATTTTCATTCTAATAAATAAATCATAAGTATCCTATTGTAAAATTCCTGTATCTTTAACTCAATGCGAAACACCTTTTTCAGCCCTTTTGAAGCGCTCTCTCCCACCCGCCCAACAAGAACAACGACAAGAACAAAGTAGTTTGTAGGCTTCCTCCCAGAGTAAACGAAAACAAGAGATTGCAGACATTTCAGGTGTGAGACTAGCCAGTGGAAATGACAGAAAATCATAGGTCAATCCAGTCGCTTTTTATACAAAAAAATAATTATCAACGGATTTTCTTGGAAATGTGAATTTATTGACCTTTCATTTTGTAAGCTTGTTTGTATATGGTGTTTTTACTTGCATAAAACCAGTGGTTATTCAACAACGGGACCGACGGCTTTACGTGACTTCCGAACCACGTCGAGAGTGAACTTCTATCACCAGAAATACATATCTCTAACACCTCACTGGAATGCCCGAGAATCGAACTCGCGGCCACCGAGGTTCATTTGTAAGGATAGATGTCTTCCAGCTTTTTTGGGGGGACCACACTCACATACGAAAAACTACAAGAACACTTGAAGCCATGAATCCTCTGTATCTGCCGACATAGGAACAGTACCATCAAAGAACTTCCTCGTTGGACGAGTGGTTTTCGCGCTCGGCTTCCAATTTGGTGGTCCGAAGTTCGATTTTCGGCTCGTCCAACGCGGAATCGGAGGAATTTACTTCTGGTGATAGAAATTAATTTCTCGATATAATGTGGTTCGGATCCCACAATAAGCTGTAGGTCCCGTTGCTAGGTGACCAATTGGTTCCTGGCCACGTAAAAATATCTAATCCTTCGGGCCAGCCCTAGGAGAGCTGTTAATCAGCTCAGTGGTTTGACAAAACTTAGATATACTTTTTTTTAGTACCATCAGATACGCAAACCATAATATTTTGCAGTGGATCATTAGTTTCCTTGAAATTAGTTTCAAATTTTCCATGGGTCCAAAAAGTCACATATTTTGAATATCGTGAGTAGCCGAAAAAAAGAAATTTACACAATAAGGTGATTTTATTATACAGAGTCGATAACAAATTACCCTTTTCAGTGAGATATGCAGTGCAGATTCTAGTAATCGATATTTATATTGGAGAAACAAATCCACAGTTATGCACTATACGTGGTAAATATATTTAAAGATAAATCCGTACAGAGAGCTTTCGGGAATCTGTTCGATTCCCATTTTCAGAATGGGAATGGAACAGATTCCCGGGACCTCTCTACAGATTTATCTTTAAATATATGGGCATATACATAACTGTGGATTTGTTTCTCCATTTCAAGAATGTGACGGGAATGAAAAACTAATCGTACGTCTGGCAGTGAAGTTTCGGTGAGTTTTGGTGGGGATGAGGGAGAGGGGTGGCATAAGGCAGCATTAGTCTACTAAACAGTTATTAATAAATGATAATTTATAATTTTGAATGGCAACCAAATAACTTAGTTCCTGGACTAGATCGTCAGCCACTGTCCAATCAACTTTACTTTTCGCTTACTCGGGGAGTTAGCCTGCAAACCACCTTGTTATTGTTGTTGGGGGGGGGGGGTGTTAGGGGGAAGGTCTATGGGAAGCCCAAAAAGGTCTGAAAAAAGTTACAGGAATTTCAGGATAGGATATTTATGATTTACTTATTTGGAATGAAAACGTAAAAAATAAATAATGTGCATGTTTACCGGGAAAGAATTTATTTCTAATAAAATATGTGGTACATATTTTAATTTTCGTTGGTGAAACAAGGTTCTGTTTGACCATGGGTTTTTAGCACATTTAGGCTATGTTTTTGTTCAATCATTTGTGTTTCCACTTATTACTGCGAATATATGAACGCATATAAATTCTTTTAAAAACAATATTTAATACTTTATTATTTTATTTTCCCCCTCTCTCCCTTTACTGCCCATTTACTCCAGCACCGGACTGACAGAATTCCCCTCTTTCTCATTTACAGGCTACTCCCAAGTGAACTATCCTTGTACAGAACCTATTTCTATAGCCCCACGAAAATAAAAGTTAGGTTACGTGAACGTCAGAGCGAGATTTTTGACCCAAAAAGCATCTTTTGACTCATCCTGAAAAATCACGGGAGTAATTAAAGGATTCCTAAAGGTGATTCCAGAAGAAAATAAGAAGTAAGTCGAGATTAAAAGTAGGAGAAAAGGAGAAAAGAAAAAGAAAAAAAAAAGTCCTGCTGAAACTCGATTCTCTATCCCAAACGGCATTTTTCCGGGACTACTTAAAAATGCTTCGAATGACGGACTACTACTACTGAGAGAGAGAAGAGAGAGAGAGAGAGAGAGAGAGAGAGAGAGAGAGAGAGAGAGAGAGAGCCATTAATGAGATTGGGATGTTGCGACATGTGAAATGCTCTGTAGGATTTGATGAGTGGATCTTTTCCCCGGTCTTTTAAAAAGCTCCTCAGTTCTCTCCTTGTATCCTTTGGCTTAACTGGATTCGGGTCGACTTCGACTTGTATTCTCAAACAAAAAAAAAAAAAAAAAAAAAAAAAAAAACAGTAATAATAATAATACCTAATAATAATAATAATAATAATAATAATGCGCCGAAAATTCTTCGGCACAATCGAGTTTCCTGTACAGTGTACAATACTGTATGAAACTACTCTCAGCCGCAGCCAATAAAACTTTATACAACGGCCCTGTGGTGGCCTGTATCGTTGGCACCTATAGCGGTTCCACACGCACGATCATGACTGCGTTTGATCTTGAATAAAACTTTGGTATGTTTGATGATTGGAGGGTGGATGATCAATGTACAAGTTTGCAGCCCTCTAGCCTCAGTAGTTTTTAAGATCTGAGGGTGGACAGAAAAGTGCGGACGGAGAGACAAAGCGACCTCGATAGTTTTCTTTTGCAGAAAACTTAAAACAGACATAATACATAAAGTTAGATCTAAAAACAAATAATAAGTAAAAATATAAAACAATTGTGTTTGGCTCAGCCACTCAAAACCTGTCAGTCCTTTCCTCGAATTTCTTAACTGGATTCGGGTCGACTTCGACATGAATTCTCGATTTAAAAAAAAAAAAAGACATAAGTAAAAAAAAAATAAAAAAAGACATGACAATAAGGATAAAAAAAAAGGCATAATATAAAGTTAAAATTAAAAACAAACGTGTGTGGGTGTTGACAGTCATTGTTTTCTGTGAGTAATATAATAAAAAAGGATCTTCTTCATTAAAACAGAAAGAAAAAAAACCTTTGCCACGTGTAGTGTTGACACGAGTCATTCTTCTCCGTGAGAGCAAAATAAAATTATTTTCTCCTCCATAGAAAAATGATGAAAAATAAATAAAATTAAAGAATAAAAAAAAACAGGAAAAATAAAGCCAAATCAAAAATTAAGAAAAATGAAGGAAAATAAGAAAAGAATTATGCCACGTGGAAAAGGAATTAACGGACGAAAATTAAAGGAAGTCCTTAACAAGAAAGAGCTTTCTAGAAAGAAGAAATATTCTTACAGGTTTTACGAAGTTAGATTTTGTAATAACACTGTGTCAATAACATGAACAAGAAAGGAGACAAAACGACTAACGTCAGAAACAAGGAAAATAGATTGTCACCTTGTTTTTATTTCAAGTTTCATGACGTGGCATCTGACTACAATTCATAAGTGGGTTATTTCGAAAAATAGAGAGACTGAGAACAGTCCGTTTGTTGATAATTCCATGAAGTAAACCACCGGCCACAGTTTAGTTTCAGGTAGGTGAAACGGTCACTGTGAGGTCAAGCTGTCTACTTTAGCCAACGAAACAGTTGTCAATGAATGATAGGTCATGACTATGAGGAAACCAAAAATCACCGTCCCGGATTAGATGGTTAATAGTCGGTCACTCTCTTCTTCATTTCACCTGTTTTTCAAAGGGTTTTTAACTCTTATTCTGTTTTCGCCTCTCTCCTTATACTGTCTATCTTATCCAGCGCATTACAGAAACCCCCCTCTTTCTCATTTACCGTTTACGAGGAAGTTATCCAGTGAATTACGGAAACCCCCTCGTTCTCATTTATAGTTTACGTGGAAGTTATCCAGCGCATTACGGAAACTCCCTCGTTCTCATTCACAGTTTACGTGGAAGTTATCCAGCGCATTACAGAACCCAACTATTTCTCATTTACAGTTTACACGGAAGTTATCCAGCGTATTACGCAAACCCCCTCGTTCTTATTTACTGTTTACGTGGAAGTTATCCAGCGCATTACGGAAACCCCTGTTTCTCATTACCGTTTACGTGGAAGTTATCCAGCACATTACACAAACCCCTCATTCTCATTTACTGTTTTACGTGGAAGTTATCCAGCACATTACGGAAACCCCCACGTTCTCATTTACCATTTATGTGGATGGTATCTAGTGCATCACAGAAACCTCCTCTTTCTCATTTACAGTTAACACGGAAGTTATCCAGGGCATTACGGAGACCCCCTCGTTCTCAATTACCGTTTACGTGGAAGTTATCCAGCGCATTACGAAAAACCCCCTCGCTCCCATTTACAGTTTATGTGGAAGTTATCCAGCGCATTACGGAAACCCCCTCGATCTCATTTACAGTGTATACGGAAGTTATCCAGTGTATACGGAAACCCCTCTTTCTATTTACCGTTACGAGGAGTTATCCACCGCATTACGGAAACCCCTCGTTCTCATTTACCACTTACATGGAAGTTATCCAGCGCATTACGGAAACTCCCCCTCTTTCTCATTTACAGTTTACGTGGAAGTTATCCAGCATATTACACAAACCTCCTCGCTCTCATTTACCGTTTATGTGGAAGTTATCCAGCGCATTACGGAAACCCCCTCGTTCTCATTTACTGTTTACGTGGAAGTTATCCAGCGCATTATGGAAACCCCCTCATTCTCATTTACAGTTTACACGGAAGTTATCCAGCATATTACACAAACCTCCTCGCTCTCATTTACCGTTTATGTGGAAGTTATCCAGCGCATTACGACGGAAAAACCCCCTCGTTCTCATTTACAGTTTACACGGAAGTTATCCAACATATTACACAAACCCCCTCGTTCTCATTTACCGTTTATGTGGAAGTTATCCAGCACCTTACGGAAACCCCCTCGTTCTCATTTACCGTTTACATGGAAGTTATCCAGCGCATTATGGAAACCCCCTCGTTCTCATTTTCAGTTTACATGGAAGTTATCCAGCGCATTACAGAAACCCCCTCGTTCTCATTTACAGTTTACGTGGAAGTTATCCAGCGCATTACAGAAACCCCCTCGTTCTCATTTACCGTTTACGTGGAAGTTATCCAGCGCATTACGGAAACCCCCTCGTTCTCATTTACAGTTTATGTGGAAGTTATCCAGCGCATTACGGAAACCCCCTCGTTCTCATTTACAGTTTATGAGGAAGTTATCCAGCGCATTACAGAAACCCCCTCCTTCTCAGTTACAGTTTATGTGGATAGGTCCAGCGCATTCGGAAACCCCCCGTTCTCATTACCGTTTACGTGGAAGTTATCCAGCGCATTACGGACCCTTTCTCATTTATAGTTTACACGGAAGTTATCCAGCGCATTACGGAAACCCCCACGCTCTCATTTACCGTTTACGAGGAAGTTATCCAGTGCATTACGGAAACCCCCTCTTTCTTATTTACCGTTTACGTGGAAGTTATCCAGCGCATTACAGAAACCCCCACGTTCTCATTTACCATTTACGAGGAAGTTATCCAGCGCTGTACGGAAACCACCACGTTCATCATTTACAGTTTATGTGGAAGTTATCCAGTGCATTACGGAAACCCCTCTTTCTCATTTTACCGTTTTACGAAGGAAGTTTATCCAGTGCATTACGGAAACCCCCTCTTTCTCATTTACAGTTTACGTGGAAGTTATCCAGCGCATAACGGAAACCCCCTCGTTCTCATTTACCGTTTACGTGGAAGTTATCCAGCGCATTACAGAAACCCCCTCGTTCTCATTTATAGTTTACGGGGAAGTTATCCAGCGCATTACGGAAACCACCTCATTCTCATTTACAGTTTACACGGAAGTTATCCAGCATATTACGCAAATCCCCTCGTTCTCATTTACCGTTTACATGGAAGTTATCCAGCGCATTATGGAATCCCCTCGTTCTCATTTACCGTTTACGTGGAAGTTATCCAGCGCATTACGGGAACTCCCTCGTTCTCATTTACTGTTTACGTGAAAGTTATCCAGCGCATTACGTAAACCCCCTCGTTCTCATTTACCGTTTACGTGCAAGTTATCCAGCGCATTACGGGAACTCCCTCGTTCTCATTTACTGTTTACGTGCAAGTTATCCAGCGCATTACGTAAACCCCCTCGTTCTCATTTACCGTTTACGTGCAAGTTATCCAGCGCATTGCGGAAACCCCCTCGTTTCGTCATTTACTGTTTATGTGGAAGTTATCCAGCGAATTACGGGAACTCCCTCATTCTCTTTTACAGTTTACGTGGAAGTAAACTATCTCAAACTATTTCTAAATCTATTTCATTTTCCGCCTTTCTAAATTTACTATCTATTTACTTCAGCGTCTGATTTACAGAAATCCCCACCTTTCTCATTTACAGTTTACGTGGAAGTAAAATATCTTTACCTATTTCTAAATCTTTTTTATTTTCCACCTTTCTTCAATTATTGTCTATCTTATCCAGCGCATTGCAGAAACTCCCTCGTTCTCATTTACAGTTTACATGGAAGTAAAATATCTTAAACTATTTCTAAATCACTTTTATTTTCTCCCTTTCTCCCATTACTATCTATCTTATCCAACGCCTGATTTACAGAAATCCCCTCTTTCTCATTTACAGCCTACGCGAAGGTAAACTATCTTTCTACGGCATCTGTTTCTACATTCAGACGAAAATCAGAGTTTCAGGAAGGCGAAACAGTCGACTGGTCAGGGTGGCGTCATGCGCCTGGTCACCAAACGCCGCTGGATAATAATACTTCTGGATCTCTTTCCGGTTGATCTTCTGGGGAACGGGAATCGAGCAGCCTTGTTGCCCTCATCGTACGAGTACTCCGGTAAGAAACGCTGCTGCAGATTCATTTGCATATTGGATATTTCCGTCGCTGATGTTGACTAAATGTAAATATACTAATTCGACGAACTGTTTGCCGTGGATAAGAGGCAATTATTAGTTGGGACCCTTTTCTCGCGCCTGCTTCTTTCCGTTCTTGTCCAAATATTCGAGAAGACGAGATCCAGATGCGTTTATGTACGGCGTCGGGGTTGACGGGAGGGGTTGGTTGGTGAGGGGATGGTGGTCGTTGGTATTTGGGGGGGAAGGGGGGAATATGACTGGTGATGGGGAAATAAAAATGGATATTAGATCTTGTTTCTTTCAAACACCTACTGAATAATTCTTTTCATTTCCTACTTCATCCGATAGTCGTACGATCGCGGACTTCTGGAAATTTCATCTTATCGTTATGAAATCAGAAAATCATGTGACGGACTTATAATCATCTAACCAATTATTAAGAAAAAAAGGAGATTATCTGCAAGTCATCAAGATTTGTAGTATTCTATATGTCTAAAGTCCTTCAGTTTAAATTTATGACTGATATTGCAGCTGTTAACTAATATTAATTAAATGACATCAGTACCGATGGTAACTGACTTAAAAAAAAAAAAGAGCGATAAGATTTTCTACTTTAGGCAAGATTCTCTCAGCTCAGGAAAATATACAAAATTAAAGAGGATGGTACAACTCTAGTATTGGTCATGAAATAAAGTTACCATGAAATTACACGTTTTATTTCCCGAACAACCTACTACCTACTAATACAAGGGCGCTGTAATGACGTCATTGGTCCGTTCCGGCCCCAAGCAAACTGTTTTGATGTATTTTCATCTTTCTCTTAAGAATTAAATAGCCGGAAAGAAGATGTTAAATCCCAACTTGCCATATTCGGCTCAAGAATAAAAATAAAGATATCATAAACAAATAAACGAAGAATAATTGACTAATCTCCAGCTCTGTGACATCGCCAGAACGCAGAAAGAAAAAAAAAACAAAAGAAGCGCAAGAGATAGATAGTGGAAGCTGTTAAAAATGGCTTTTGGAGAGGCTCCAACCGACTATTTATACTATTGATTTACATGCATTGGACTGTTGAACTACTCTTGGGCTATGGATAGGTGGGGGAGGGGGGGGAGATGGGTGGTGCTATGAGATGAGGGAAGGGTTTACGGTCGACAATGCCGGGAGGGTGGTTAATAGGCCGTTTAAAGGATCCGGCACCTAAATTTAATGTAATAATACCTCTCCGTTTGGGCAGGTCACCGACACGGAAGATCTGTTTTGCGACGAATAATTAACTCTAACCCTTTTCACTTCCTAGCTTCGTGGTTGTCCAAACGTTTCAAACGTCGAGAAAACGTTTGAAACGTCGAAAAACGTTTGAAACTTCGAAAAAACGTCTGAAACGTCGAAAAAGGTTTTGGAATATCGAAAAAAATTTAAGTCGAAAAAAGTTTGGAAAGTCGAAAAAATTTGAAACGCCAAAAAACGTATGAAAACTCGAAATAACGTTTGAAACGTCGAAAGAACGTTTGCAAAGTCGAAAAACGTTTGAAACGTCGAGATTATATTTCGAAAGTCGAAAAACGTTTTGAAACGTCGAAACGTTTGGAGTGTCGAAACAAGTTTGAAACGTCGAAAAAACGTTTGAAAGTCGAAACAAGTTTCGAAAGTTGAAAAACATTAGGAGCGTCGAAAAACGTTAGGAAAGTCGAAAAAACATTTTAAACGTCGAAAAAAACGTTTGGAGTGTCTAAAAAAGTTTGAAACGTCGAAAAAACGTTTGGTGTCGAATAAGTCTGAAACTTCAAAAACGTTTGGAAAGTCGAAAAAACGTTTGAAACGTTGAAAAATGTTAGAAGAGCTAAAAAAGTTGGAAAATGTTTGAAAAGACGAAATACGTTTGAAAAGTCGAAAACTGTTTGAACAGTAAAAAAATGTTTAAAGTCGAAAAATGTTTGAAACACTGAAAATATTTCAACATTATAAAAATGTTTGAAGAGTCGAAAAATATTTGAAAAGTTGAAAAATATTTGAAGTTTCGTAAAATGTTTGAAAAGTCTCAAAATATTTGAAGATTCGAAAAACGTTAAAAGAGTCGAAAAATACTTGAAAAGTTGAAAATGTTTGAACAGCAGAAAAACGTTTGTAATGCCGAAAACCGTATGAACAGTAAAAAAAATGTTTAGAGAGCGGAAAAATGTTTGAAAAGTCGAAAAGGTTTCAGAAGTCGAAAAAGTTTGAACACCTTAAAAAGTTTACAAATTCGATAAACGCTTGAAAATTCAGAGCCTGAAATAAAAATGTAGGGTTGTACTTTTAACTCTTATAATTTTCTCGGTGCATTCGCTTTTTTTTCTTAATGATTATACTTTTCTGAAAGAGGAAATATTACCCTTTTCGCTGGTCTGGATCTGTCGCGGTAATCCATTACTCAATAGAAGTTCCTGAACAAGCTATAATGAAGTTCAAATTCGGGAGACAGAAATTCCGGACCTTCTTTTGGTTAAAAAAAAAAAAATGGAAACTTCGGCGCAATCGAGTTCTCTATATGAAACTTTCAGGCACAGCCCGGTGGTGGCCTGTCCAATACTGCTGCCAGAAGCACGATCGTGGCTAACTTTAACCTTCAAATAGAATAAAAACTACTGAGGCTAGAGGGTTGCAATTTGGTAGGTTTGATGATTGGAGAGTGGATGATCAATATACCAATTTACTGCTCTCTAGCCTCTGGAGTTCTCAAGATCTGAGGCCGGACAGAAAAAGCTTTCTTTCACAGACAAGTTAAAAAAAGAAAGATTTCGTGATGTTATCAAAATGACTGGGCGTCCTTTCTGCTTCACGGCAGCCGGTCAAATATTTCTTTCCCTTTTTCATACCAGGCTTTCACTGGCCCCGAAGTGGTCTCTTAGTCATAAGTACATCAATAAATCTAGTCTATAATTTCTGGCAGTTAAAACGAAATGGGGTCATCAGCTTTCTGTCCGGAAAAAAAAACGGAGCTCGATGCCCCATTTACTCTACGGCCTGTCTTTGGTGCCAGGATCTGCCTATTCTTCTCACTCCGATTCTGCCATTTGGCATTCTCCTGCAGGCCTATTATTTTTCTCCCATGTTCGTTTGCCCTTGTACTTGCTCTCTCTCTCTCCATCCTCTCTTCTTTTCCGTGTCCTTGGCTCCTTCAAGTG
Source organism: Macrobrachium nipponense (assembly GCF_015104395.2). NCBI lineage: Eukaryota > Metazoa > Arthropoda > Malacostraca > Decapoda > Palaemonidae > Macrobrachium > Macrobrachium nipponense. The sequence goes on from NC_087202.1 coordinate 113,479,600, forward strand.
TTAAGTCTCTCTCTCTCTCTGTAGGGAGAGTAACGCCTAGTAGTGCACCTTGTGCGGTGCATAGTAGGCAATACTTAAGGGTTTTTGCAGCGCCCCTTCAGCCCCTCGCTTGACATCCGTTCTAACCTCCTTTCTAAAGATATCACATTACCGTGATTCATATACATACATCGAGCTACAAATGTCCTTTAATATCTAATTCTCTCTACCTCGGAATTGATATATTTTCATATATGTACCGAGGGGGAATTTTTAGTTGATAATAATTTCGTACCACCATGGGATCGAACCACCGTCCAGTTGGACGGGGAACGAAATCAGGATCGGTCAGTGACGCTACCGAAACGGCTATCAGAGAGGCTAAAGGTTTATATCGATTCTGACCATACAAATCCATGTCGATCTCGTTGTATTTGTAATTAGAATCGATATGGAACCCCTCCACCATGCTAGCCGATTCGAGCGTTTGACCCACGCAGCCTTGTTATGAAATTTATCACATCACCGTGATTCATATAAATCATTCGAGCTGCAAATGTCCTTTAATATCTAATTCTCTCTACCTCGGAATTGATATATTTTAATATATGTACCGAGGGGGAATTTTTAGTTGATAATAATTTCGCACCCCCATGGGATCGAACCACCGTCCAGTTGGACGGGGAACGAAATCAGGATCGGTCAGTGACGCTACCGAAACGGCTATCACTGACCGATCTGATTTCGTTCCCCGTCCAACTGGACGGTGGTTCGTCCCATGGGGTACGAAATTATTTATCAACTAAAAATTCCCCCTGTGGTACAAATATATATGAAAATATATTCAATTCTGAGGTAGAGAGAATTAGATATTAAAGGACATTTGTAGCTCGAATGATATATATATATATATATATATATATATATATATATATATATATATATATATATATATATAATTTATATAGTGCATAGACATAAGATTAGAGCAAGGAACTGACAGCTACCCCGTGCGTCAGAACAGAGGCTTTGGAACCTCTTTAAGTAACATAGGGCAGATGCCTGCGCATTTCCAAAGCCTAGAATTAGAGGGATTCTGGGGCAACTGGGGATGCAGAAATGAAGTATTGCTATTGTGCCGCTATTATGCTCACTCCATGTAATGAATGACTACCTGCAACAACTACCCTGTGATTCACTCACTGCTCTGAGGTTGCAGAGCTTTTGTTTGCCTTATTGGAGTCCTAGCCAACTAAAAACACCAGACGAGCTTCTGTACCATTGATTGTGGTGTCTGCTAGTGTGGCCATTCCTTGGGGATTTTCATGGCTGTCCATGGCTGTTGGATGTTTAGTAATTTAAGGGATGCTGCGGTTCACTCTTGGTGAAAAATAATTTTCTTAGGCTAACTGTGTTGCTCAGTTGGGGGCTGCGACACGCTTGGGATCGTCTAACAACAGGGAGACCGTATGATGGTGTGGCAGCGAAAGAAAAGGTATCCTGGCGACGAACTATGGAAAACTGTCCATGTATAAGCGAATGCAGCAACTGTGGGAGTACTCAACCCCCCCACCCTCCTTTTCCTTTTCAACTGATCACAATAGAAAGAATTGAAGCTTAGACAGAAATATTGAGACCAAGACTAAAACAGAGATGACCCAAGAAAAGTTAAAATCAAAGCACATTTGTGCAGAATGCAAAGTAAACAAGTGCATAGTCTACAAGAGGCATGCGCATCAAAGCTAGGTAGTTTCAGTGTCTCGCTTCTGTCAACAAGAACAAGAGATAACTAAACTGAGGAAGGGAGTACAAGAAATACCAAAGGAACTGAAGGAGCTGGCAAAGGACAAACTCGAAGGCAAGGCAAGAGAAGACAGGATGGAAAAGGAAATTGGAGACCCTAGAAGAGAAGTGACAAACCTTAAGACAGAGAAACAGGAATTGAACAACGACATAGTAGAAAACGGAGAGAGGATAGTGGAGACTAGAAAGCAATTGCTTAAGACTAGAACCAGAAATGAAACTGATACAAGCACTAGCTGAGGTACAAAGAGAGAAGGTTACAAGGATAGAAATGATGAATTCGAGAGATCAGTTGGTAGAAGAGTGATAGCGGCCAGAAAGCACAGTTGTCCCGCAAAAAGGAATAAGCACATAGAATAGATTTGCTGTGCTCCTCGAAACAGAAGAGGAAACAACCTTAATTGGAGGTTCTCTAGTAAAAGATCAGGGGTTAAATTTTGTGGCCAAAAATAGAAATAAGATGCAGGAGCAAAGAAGATAGCCGAGGCAGTGAAGAAAATCAAAGTGAAAAGTAGAAAAAGTGCAATCATAGTGCAGGGAGGAGGAAACTACTTATTTCTAAAAGATGTCATAACTGGCCAGACAGATGGTCTTGTAGCCAACATGAGGAATGTTATAGAAAACATCCGTGAGAAAACCGATAACGACATTCTTATAGGACTTCTGCCTAGAACCAATGTGAGCCACTCCTCCCTCAGCAAGGCAGTTGGAATCAATGACAGACTGGAGCAAATAAGGCAAGAAAAGGGGTTTAGGTTCTTAAACTTTGAGACAGATTTGTAGGGAATAAAAAACTACATCAAAGAGATTGAACGCACTTGAATTTGGAAGGAAGAAAATTACTGGGAAACCTTAACGAAAACCTCTTGAAACACCTCAGTGAACTGAACATTCAAGGGAAGAAGTCGGAAAGCTCCCAGAATTTGGTTAGTAATAGCACTGCAGGGAAGAGTGAAAATAAGGGAGATGAATAAAGCCACCGAGGACAAAGGAGAGGATATAAAAGTTCATCAGAATGGGACAGTTTAATGTACAATCTGTTCGGAACAAAGTAGATCTCCTCAAAGCATTGATAGCAAGTGAAGAATTAGACATAATAGGTATCACAGAAACATGGATACAAGAGGCAACAAGAGACTTCGTAGGAGAGTACCTGATAGCAGGATATAAAATGTTAAAAAAAGATAGACCTAATTAAAAGGTGTAGAAGTTATGTTATATGTCGAGGACCACCTCAGTCCAATAGAGTGTAAAATTACAACCAAGCAAGAAGTGATTGGCATCAATATAAGCAGTCTAAGGAAGAACCTAACTCTAATACTAGTGTACAGACTTCCCCACCAACTACAGATGTTCGACGAGGAGCTGTATGCACTACTAGGACAAGAAATAAAACAGCAAACTATGTATTATAATGGGAGATTTCAATGCAGCAGTACGCTGGGAATCTATGACCTCCACATTAAACTTAGAAGGAAAGAGACTTCTAGAATTTGTCAAAAATGAATTCCTCCACCAATGGGTAGACAAATATACTAGATGAAACAACATAGTAGACATCGTCCTATCAACAGAAGATAACCTAGTTAGTGTCTGACCTTTCAGTAGGTGCAAATCTAGGCAAAAGTGGCCACAAAATTATTACATTTCACATTAATATGGAAGACAAAAAAGAGAAGAAGATAGTAAAGAGATTAGACTTCCGCCGAAGGGACCTAAGAAAACTAAAAGAGTATGTTAAAATTCTAGAGTACAACCAAAACATAAGACAATTACTGGGAAGGCTTTCTATAAGAATACACAGAAAAAACCCTCCAGATGTATTTCTTGACAGCAAACACTAACAAATGGCAACCCTCAGCCTAAGTGGTTCATCAGAAAAAATTAAAAATAAAATAAGAGAGAGAGACAGATTGCACTAAGCAATGAATCCACACACAACATCAGAAGAAGCAAGCAGGCATAAAGAACTCTGTAGAATGTTGGATAAATGAGTAAGAAATGCTAAGATAAATGAGGATAAGAGTACCATCAGTTTGTAAGGACAACACAAAGGAATTGTTTGCTTATGTAAATAGTACAAAGACAAATAAAAAATGCCACAAGAAGTTGTAAACATCAAGTATGGAAGAGTTTAAAAGAAAGCTAGACAAAATGAACATGAAAACCTGCTCCTAGACATAAGTGAGCACATGACGACTCCTCGGATGGACTAACATGTCTTCGAGACATCCTAATCCTTGTAACTCAGTGTCTGTCTTTCTTGTACTGTTTTTCGGTTCTTCTCTCCAATCATTCCATTCTCCCTTTTCTGTCTCTCTCTCTCTCTTACTGTCTTTCGTTCCCCACTACAGCAAGTCGTTTTTTCTCCGCATACATTCTAGCCCTCTCTCCTTTTCTGTCTTTTGCTTCTGCTTATATGATCTCTCTCTCTCTCTCTCTCTCTCTCTCTCCTCTCTCTCTCTTTCTCTTCACCCCGGGGGCGTCCTTTAGCCCTCTCAAGTATTATGTCAGCTGAAGGGGTTTATCAATTAATTTTGTAACTTTAACACAGAGAGAGAGAGAGAGAGAGAGAGAGAGAGAGAGAGAGAGAGAGAGAGCGGCCCCCTTAAGCAAAGTGTGTTCTAAATTGATGGGTAAATGCCTGTCGGGACAACCACAAAGCGGAAAGCATGAAGTTTAATTAAGCGCATACCAGATCCAATATTCAACCCTCTCCTCTACTCTCTCTCTCTCTCTCTCTCGTCTCCCACTCCTCTTCTCTCCTCTCTCTCTCTCTCTCTCTCTCTCTCTCTTCCATCGGTCGCTTTCCGTAAGCTCTCCTTGCTCAATCACTTTTTCCAGCCGATCATTCAATCAGTGACTGCAATTTCTGTGAATTGTTTTGCAGCGTGAAAAATAGTTCATCTTGATTTTTTCAACATTGGATTTTCTGTTCTTTCAATTTTATTTATTTAATTCACGATCAGATCAACTTTCATATAGTTAAAAATTCTTCGTGACTTCATTGTTATTGGTTTTTGACCGTAGCTTTCCAAAAGTTTAGTTGTTAGAGTAAGAAATAAATGTCTATATAAACTCATAATTACGAATAGATGCGAAAAACCCACTCACATGCATTTACATAGCAGTACATTCTTTCAGGGATTAAAGCTTTTGAAAAGTATCAGTATCTCAGATTAGGAGCTGGATTACAAAAATAAACAAAATATTCCCATAAAAATTGAAGTTACTAAAGGAAGAATTCTTATTCGACGGGGAAACGTAGATTTACCCTTAAACTATTTACAAACGTAAAAAACACTGCAATAACACCAGAGGGCAGGAAGTTACTGCATTGCCGAGGAGAAAATGAGCCTAAAACTGCAACGACCAGTTTCGATTTTCATTTGCGCTCGATGTTGACCTTACTTCCTTTACTTTATCCTCAATGCTTTTGTATTTATTCATTTTTTCTCTTCTGAAATGTCGTAGGATGAAGCGAATTCGAGAGAACGTTAGGTTCTACTAAATCTCTCTTAAATTTCCTTATTGCTTTTTACGGAAAGCTGAAATGGAGTCCCAGCATCCACTGAGATAGATACACACGCACGCACACAAGCATCATATATTCATATACGTGTCCCCGCAAACGTCCATATCCATAGCCATATATATTATATATATATATATACATACTTTGTGTGTGCATATATAATATATACATGCCTTAAGCTACACGTACTTTAATATCCAATTCGCTCTACCTCGGAGTTAATATATTTTCGTAAGTGTTAACCGAGGAGAAATCAGGACTTCAGTGACTTCTTTACCGACTCGGCCAACATGTGTGTGCAAAAATTCATTATATATATATATATATATATATATATATATATATATATATATATATATATATATATATATATAATGAATTTTTGACACCACCTACTTGTTGGCCGAGTCGGTAAAGAAGTCACTGAAGTCCTGATTTCTCCTCTGTGAGCTGGCTCGAATCCACGAGAGGACGTAATTATTATCAAGTAAAAAATTCCCCCTTCGATTAACATTTATGAAAATATATTAACTCTGAGGTAGAGCGAATTGGATATTAAAGTACATGTGTAGCTTAAGGCATGTATATATTATATATGCACACACAAGTATGTATATATATATAGCTATGGATATGGACGTTTGCGCGGATACGTATATAAATATATGATGCTTGTGTGCGTGCGTGTGTATCTATCTCACTGGATGCTGGGACTCTATTTCAGCTTTCCGTAAAATGCAATAAGGAAATTTAAGAGAGATTTAGTAGAACCTAACGTTCGTCTTTCGAATTAGCGGCTTCATGTCCTACGACATTTCAGAAAGAAAAAATGAATAAATACAAAAGCATTGAGGATAAAGTAAAGGAAGTAAGGTCAACATCGAGCGCAAATGAAAATCGAAACTGGTCGTTGCAGTTTTAGGCTCATTTTCTCCTCGGCAATGCA
>NC_087202.1:113490862-113575862 GCF_015104395.2 Macrobrachium nipponense
ACATTGTCGATAATGATTTTCACATATTATTAACACTTACAAAGGTTTTTTTAACATACACACAAACACACACACACCTACATATTATATATAACATATACATATATAAACATATAAACATACTTTATATAACTATACATATACATGTATATGTATATGTAATTGTTCTATTAATGGTAGCATAATTGTTTATATGAGTTTTATAAGTGGATATGAAGGATATGCTTACTTACTTAAGCACGCACGCATGCACGCGCACGCACACACCACACACACACACACACACACACACATATATATATATAATATATATAATAATATTATATAAAGATATATATAATATATATTATATATATTATAATCTATATATAGTTATAGTAATTAGTCTATCACATTAACCGTGATTCATATACAAATATATCGAGCTACAAATGTCCTTTAATATCTAATTTGCTCTACCTGGAATTGAGAGGTCGATGGTTCACGCCTGTCGGCCGCCTATTCTATTTTCGCTTAATAAATTCCCCCTCGGTTAAACATATATGAAAATATATTAATTCCGAGGTAAAGTGAATTAGATATTAAAGGACATTTGTTAGCTCGGTATATATATATATATATATATATATATATATTATATATATATATATAGATATATATATATATATATATATATATATATATATAATATAAATATATATATATATATATATATATATATATATATATATATCTATATATATATATATATATAAATATAATATATATATATATATATATAGATATATATATCTATCTATATATATATATATATATATATATATATATATATATATATATGTGTGTGTGTGTGTGTGTGTGTGTGTGTGTGTAAGTACATAGCCAGAGCATTTGAACATCGAAGTAAAATAGCAAAGGAAAGTAGATTCGAAGCAAATCTCACTTACCACCGAATTCAAGGATATTCACAGTACCCGTTATATACTTTGAAATCCAAAGCGCAAAATGTTAAGACCGGGGCAATGCAAAATTTATCCAGAACACATAAAATATCACCTCTGCTTTTGATAGAAAATATTTGACATCTGATCTATGCCTCTTCATTAATTCCTCAAAACCTGTTAGAGAACTCAAGTTTAGTTTCCGGATTCTTTCTGGGTAGTTTTTAAAATTTCGCTCTATGCAAATTAAATTTATGTAAAATCAATGTAAATAAATGACACTCGGGAACTGCTATATTAACCTTAAGCTTTAAAAGATTTCTAAAAAGTACGATATAAAGGTTTTAATGCTAATGGCATTAACCAAGTCCATTTCAGTGAGAAATACGTTTCAGTGACAATAATCAACTTTTATACTAAGACCATTTCAGTGAGAAATACGGTTCAGTGATAATAATAAGCTATTGTATTAAGTCCATTTTAGTGAGAAATACGTTTCAGTGACAATAATCAGCTTTCATACTAAGTCCATTTCAGTGAGAAATACGTTTCAGTGACAATAATAAGCTTTCATACTAAGTCCATTTCAGTGAGAAATACGTTTCAGTGACAATAATCAGCTTCAACGCAAAGTTATTTCAGTGAGAAATACGTTTTTCTGTGACAATAACAACTAAAAAGATTTCTTTTCTAGATTACATTTTCTTACAATCTCTCTCGTCCCGAAATACGCAGAAGTGGTTTGTTGTCACTTTGATCACCTGCTTATTTACCGGGTGTACCGAAATTGGCGCTTGATTTCTCGGTAAACCTTGCATTATTTCCCGTCTCTCTCCAATTCTTTCCCCTTCTCTCTATATTGACCGAGAGAGCAGTGAATGTTCGAGGGTCGCCATTTCAAACCTTCTCCCTTTGAAGTCACCGCGCTCTTTTCCCCTTCTTCCTCCCCTTCTTCTTCTTATCTTGAAACTTCTCCTCCTTACACCTTTTCTTCTTCCTCTTCTTCTTAACCTTATCTTATTATTCCTCTTATCTTGAAACTTCTCCTTACACATCCTCTTCTTCTACTTTTTATTCTACTTCTACACTTGAAATTGCTCCTCCTTACAATTTTACTTCTTCTTCTTCTCTAACCTTGTTTTCTTCTTCTTATCTTGAGACTGCTCCACCTTACACCTCTTCTTCTTCTCCTTCTTCTTTTAAGGTCTTTTAAAATCTGGGCTCAGAAGAAGTCTAGCAAATACCACTTCCTTTCTATATGTAAATCGTCAGCCTCATCCCATCTCCCTGATTACTCCCCAGAGACGCTGGCTCCTCTTTCCTTAGCCAGTCTTTTTCTCCACTCACGCAGGATGCTCTCCAGTTCCAGGTGCGAATTAACTCTCTTGGTTATTCATGCTCAGAAAATCTCATAAGGACCCTTTTCCTTCTTTCTCTATAGATAAGGTGATGCGTTCTTCTTTTGTCTCTCGAAGGGTCAAGAGAGCGTCCGGAGTGTCCCAAAGACAGTGGTGATGAAAGAGGTTTATTTTTTCCCTGAAATCGGTTTGGAAGCATCGAAAAATGCATTGCTTTTGAAATTTTGGTGCAAGGTGGTTTAAATTTTCGTTGGTAACCATCTCTCTTCTCCTCTCTCTCTCTCTCTCTTCTCTCCTCTCTCTCTCTCTCCTCTCTTCTCTCTCAAACCAAGAGAAAAATAAAAGCAAACTGATTATACTGTAATACTACAATGAAGATGAAGCAATGACTGTTTCAAACAGAAGTTAAGATTCCTTGATTTTTTAAAGAGAATAATTGGGTAAAGAGTGCAAAAGGCGCATTTATTTTTTTTATGCATACAGTCTAATTTTACAAGTGCGTAATATTATGTAAGCTTATATACGCATAAGTGATATTATATATATATATATATATATATATATATATATATATATATATATACTATATATATATATATATATATATATATATATATATAATACACACACACACACACACACACACATATATATATATATATATATATATATATATATATATGATATTATCTAATAATAGGAGCCCATAAAAACGCCAAAATATAGTAAGTAATTACTATATTTCAGACTGCTGTCTCTCTCGTCAGATTTTTATAGGCTCCTTTTATTAGATGGAATTCTGTTGTAAAAGAACATTTTTACCAGTCATTTATATATATATATATATATATATATATATATATAGTATATAATATATATATATATATATATATATATATATATATATATAGATATATATATATAAGATTTGTGGATGTATGTTCACGTAACTTTGTTCCTTAAGTAGCGAAACGATTTCAATCACTGACCTCCAACAAGGATCAAACAAACTCGGAGACAACACAGACGGATCGTGTGACCGTTACCCGAAATCGAATCGCGGATCAGAAAGTCAAAAAGGAGGGAGACGACAGACAGACAGACAGAGAGATCCACTAAAACTTTTTCAGGTCAGATTATAATGGATTAACGGCGCCTCAAAGAGACTCATTCGTCGTTTCTCTCCGCACGGCAGAGGATGGTATTGTAAGCTTTATATTCTTTTATCGACGCCCGAGTCAATAATAAGGATCGTTAATTCAGATTAACTAGAGGCGTTACTTGGTCTCTTGAGCAGCTCAGCCGAAGCAGACGGATGGCGCGTCTGCGTTGATTCCACGTGAAAGAACATAATAAATAAAAAAAACTAAAATAATAATAATAATGGGCACAGTTTTCCGTGTCGAAAATGAAGACAATGGTTGCAGGTCCACAATAATACAGCATGTGAGTAAATGGTCTTTAATGGATATTAAAAGCTTTCGAGCTTTATACTAGGTTCATCTTCAGTCAAGTGAACCTAGTACAAGGTTCGAAAGCTTTTAATATCCATTAAAGACCATTTACTCACATGCTAATTATTGTGGACCTGCAAACAACAATAATAATAATAATAATTAATAATAATAATAATAATAATAATAGCCATGATTCCCATGACAAAAGTGCTGCAGAAGATGGATGCTGGGTACCAACTCAAGAAAAGAGCAACAGAATTAACCATCTGATGTTCATGGACGACATCAAGCTGTATGGTAAGAGCATCAAGGAAATAGATACCCTAATCCAAGACTGTAAGGATTGTATCTGGGGACATCAGGATGGAGTTTTGAATAGAAAAATGGTGCCTTAGTCAACATACAAAAGGGCAAAGTAACAAGGACTGAAGGGATAAAGCTACCAGATGGGAACAACATCAACACATAGATGAGACGGGATACAAATACCTGGGAATAATGGAAGGAGGGGTGATATAAAACATCAACAGATAGAAGGACACGATCAGGAAAGAATATATTTTAGTAAGACTCAAGGCGATACTCAAGTCAAAACTCAAACGCCCGGAAATATGATAAAGTCCACTAACAAACAAATAGGTCAGTGCATAAGTAATTCAGAATACAGCGCAGGAAGAGTGGAATGGGACACGGCAGAACTTCGCAGCATACACCAGAAAACAAGAAGAAAACATATGACAATACACAAAGCACTACACCCAAGAGCAAATACGGACAGACTACACATTACACGAAAGGAAGGATGGGAGAGGACTACTAAGCATAGAAGACTGCGTCAACATCGAGACAGAGCACTGGGGCAATATCTGAACACCAGTGAAGACGAGTGGCTAAAGAGTGCATGGGAAGCAGGACTGATAAAAGTAGGCGAAGACCAGAAATATACAGAGACAGGAGAAAGACAACCAGAACAGAGGAATGGCATAACAAACCAATGCATGGACAATACATGAGACAGACAAAGAACTAGCCAGCGATGACACGTGGCAATGGGTACTGAGGGGAGAGCTCAAGAAGGAAACTGAAGGAATGATAACAGCGGCACAACGATCAGGCCCTAAGAAGCCAGATATGTCCAAGGAACGATAGATGGAAATAACATCTCTCCCATATGTGGGAAGTTCAATATGAAAACTGAAACCATAAACCACATAGCAAGCGAATGTCCGGCACTTACACAGAACCAGTACAAAAAGAGGCATAATTCAGTAGCAAAAGCCCTCCACTGGAGCCTGTGCAAAAAGGAACACCAGCTACCTTGCAGTAATAAGTGGTACGAACACCAACCTGAAGGAGTGATAAAAAACGATCAGGCAAAGATCCTCTGGGACTATATATCAGAACAGATAGGGTGATACGCTGCAAATAGACCCAGACGTGGACGTTGATTGACAAAATCAAGAAGAAAGTATCCCTCATTGATGTCGCAATACCATGGAGAAAGGAAAGGGAAAAAATGGATAAGTATCAAAGACCTGAAAATAGAAATAAGAAGAATATGGGATATGCCAGGGGAAATCGTACCCATAATCATAGGAACACTAGGCACGATCTCAAGATCCCTGAAAGGAATCTGGAAAAACTAGAGGTTTGAAGTAGCTCCAGGACTTATGCGAGGAGTGTGATCCTAGAAACGGCGCACATAGTAAGAAAGTGCATGGATTCCTAAGGAGGGCAGGATTGCAACCCCTTTTTTGAACCCCACACTATAAATACCACCCAGTCGAATTGAGACTGTGCTAGAGCAAAAAAAAAAAAAAAAATAATAATGTCTTTCTGAAGTACATTTTAGTTGATTTGTTCGTCTTAAAGTGTCTGGCTATGCATGAATAGAAGTGATATTGTATATAGGTAAAATAATTAGATAGATGTGGTCATCTTTTTAAGTAACTGGGAGTTCCTCGTTGGATGAGTCGGTTACCTGCTCGACTAGGGCTACCGATCTCATGGCCCGGATTCGATTCCACGTTCTGCCAATAAGAAATCAAAGGAATTTATTTTCGGTGTAAGTCCCGTTGCTAGGTAACCAATTGGTTCCTAGCCGAGTAAAATTATCTAGTCTTTCGGGCCAGCCATAGGGGACCTGTTAATCAGCTCAGTGGTCTGGTAAAATTAAGATATTCTTAACGTATGTATTTGGGCAGGTATGACTATTAGTGATATTGCATGAAGGTAAAATAGTTAGGTAGATATTGTCATCTTCAAGTATTTGGGTAGATATCAATAGTGATATTGTAGGTAGGAGGTAGGTAATATAGTTAGGTAGATATTGTCAACTATAACTAACTGTATAAATTAGGACGAAAATTAACCATCTCTCTCTCTCCCTCCCCGCAGAACAGTAGTGTAATTCATTAATCCCTCATTCTGTATAACACACAAAAATTCGTATTTTCGCTTACTCGGGGGGTACGCCTACCAGCTACTTTTGTTGTTGTTGCTGCTGATGGGGGGGGGGGGGTAGGAACGGTCTATATAAGAGCCTAAAAGTCTGAAAAAAGGGGTTTCGCGTTGAGTTAAAGATACAATAATTTTAGGATGGGATATTTTTTATTTATTTATTAGAATGAAAATGTAAAAAATAAATAATGAACATGCTAAAAAATACAGAACAATTGTTTCTAATACAATTTAGCGAATTTATTTGAATTTTCGTTGGTAAAACAAGATTCTATTTGACCGTAGATTTTAGCACATTTTAATTTACGTTTTGCAAGCGGGGAAAAATCTTGCACACGTCCCGTGTAAGATGGAGGTTGGATCACACCTTGTTCTGTGTGCACTGTCGAACTACTACTTCAACGTACTTAAACAAGCAATTGTTAAGCTACCCTCTTGAATTAGACGACATCTGAGCCTTTACTTTGAATAACATCAACGTTTTGCAGGAATGCAAATCATATCGATTTGCATTGCTGGAAAACATTTGGTTTCCTCCAAAGAAAAGTCAAGATATCGTTTACTTTATGATGGCTGATTACAAGTTGGTTTATTTAACCACGTCGAAGTAATGGTTCGGCATTGCATACAGAAAAACACGCATTTCCGTGAGTTGCACAGAGTGAGAATTAAGGAGTTACACTAGTGTTCTGAGAGCAGAGAGAGAGAGAGAGAGATAGAGAGAGAGAGAGAGGAGATAGAGAGAGAGAGAGAGAGAGAGAGAGAGAGAGAGAGAGAGAGAGGTAAGCTTTGTCCTAATTTAATGAATAATGTGCCTTTTAAATTAATACTTGAAACAGTTGTACGTTTTTATTAATCTCTTTCTTATGTAAAATATCAAACCCCAGTATGTAAGTGATACAGTTAGTTATTGATGACAATATCTACCTAACTATAGGTGGTTCACTTGAGGTAGATCCTTGGGTGAGCACTGTGCCTACGAGACGTTTGTTTGGCGACCTCTGATTGGCTGGGAGCTGCCTACCTCACGGCACCAGCCAACCAGCTGTCGCCGAACAAACGTCTCGTAAGTATAGGGTTCATCCAGGAATGTACCTTAAGTTAACCAGTTATAGTATATTACGTGCTTACCATAATATCACCTGTGTCTGCGGCAGACTCTTAAAAGGATGACTAGAAATTGATTATTTCAGTCTCTGAGTGATTTTACCTAGAGCATATTCCGGTGATGGCTTCCATCTAGATTAGTCTTCGGTTCGTTTGTTCGTGCTATTCTGTATGTCAGTGTTTTTGTTTGTTTGTATGGCGTTTTTACGTTGCATGGAACCAGTGGTTATTCAGCAACGGGACCAACGGCTTTACGTGACTTCCGAACCACGTCGAGAGTGAACTTCTATCACCAGAAATACACATCTCTCACACTTCAGTGGAATGCCCGGGAATCTAACTCGCGGCCACCGAGTATGTCAGTGCACTGTGCTACTTAACCGAAGTGGAAAAAAACATCACGGGAATGAAAGTTACTTTACGAAAAATATATATTAAGAGTCCTTGTTCCACAGTACGTAAAAAAAATCCTACTCAGTGTTCTTATACACTGCTGGATATAATATTTACGCGATATCACATACCGAATCCAGATACTACATCATATCACACGAACAATCCGACAAAAAAAAAGCAGACAAGTAAAATAGAAACTACTAGTTTTCTAGCCATGTTCCTAGAAAACTTTTACTAGAGAAAAATAACATTCCCCCTGTCAGATACATATATGCTATTTTTTCGGTGTGGTGTGTAATAACAACATGTCTGTTTTACCGAACAGGATTTTGAAAAGTGTCGAAGCCCAAATGTGATTTTTAAGTATTGCTGGGAAAAAATACAGACCTCACTATCAAGTACCCTTAGAAAGAGACCGGCCTCACTTCCCTGAGCTTGTACATTAAGTAAATAATAATAATAATAATAATAATAATAATAATAATAATAATAATAATAATAATAATAATAATAATAATAACAAAATCAGAAGAAGGTATCACTCATTTATGTCGCAATACCATGGAACACCATAGTTGAAGTGAAAGAAAGGGAAAAAATGTTTAAGTATCAAGACCTGAAAATAGAAATAAGAAGGATATGGATATGACAGTGGAAATTGTACCCATAATCATGGGAACACTAGGCACGATCCCAAGATCCCTGGAAAGGAATCTGGAAAAACTAGAGGCTGAAGCAGCTCCAGGACTCATGCAGAAAAGTGTGATCCTAGAAACGGCGCACATAGTAAGAAAAGTGATGGACTCCTAAGGAGGCAGAATGCAACCCGGAACCCCACACTATAAATACCACCCAGTCGAATTGGAGGACTGTCATAAACAAAATAATAATAATAATAATAATAATAATAATAATAATAATAATAATAATAATAATAATAATAATAATAATAATAATAATAATTAGATCAGAAAACTAGGAAACACATGACAATACAACACGAAAGGAAGGAGGGAAACGTGACCAGACGTGATGTTGATTCACAAAAACAAGAAGAAAGTATATCACTCATCGATGTCGCAATACCATGGGAATACTATAGTAGATGAGAGAGAGAGAGAGAGGAGAGAGAGAGGGAGAGAGAGAGAGAGAGAGAAAATCGATAAGTATCAAGACCTGAAAATGGAAATAAGGACATGGGATGTGCCATTGGAAATTGTCCCCATAATCACAGGGACACTAGGCACGATCTCAAGATCCCTGGAAAGGATCCTGGAAAAACTAGATGCCGAAGTAGCTTGAGGACTCATGCAGAAGAGTGTGCCACTAGAAACAGCGAACATAGTGAGAAAAGTGATGGAATCTTAAGGAGGCAGGATGCAACCCGGAACCCCACACTATGAAAACCACCCAGTCGAATTGGATGATTGTGATAGAAAAAAAAAAAATAATAATAATTAAAATATACTCATAGTACTTTGAGCCTTAACTAGAAAAACACATCCAGTTATATATGTACCCATATATACCTGTGGGTTTGTTTATCCCATAATAATAATAATAATAATAATAATAATAATAATAATAATAATCATCATCATCATCATCATCATCATTATCATTATTATTATCATTATTATTTGAGAAGCAATCCACATGCATCATGCATCGACAGCAAAACCAGACAGTCATCAGTACGTATATAAAAATGTCATCAACTCACGCCGGCAACTTATTACATACATATCACAAACAGATTGCAAACAATCCAACTACCATAAGTGGAGAATGAACCTTTGGCCAATGCTGGGTAATCGTATGAAGCACTAGTTTGGGCTACCAACAAGTCGTTGACATGTATTCAACCTGTTAGTTAAATGTGTGAGATAAGTTGATGACATGTGTATATGGAATTTGAGGCAGTGTGTATCTTTTAGATGCGGTAAATACTCAATTGAAACAGGAGGAAATAAAAACGAAAATAAGAATACATAATAAATATTGGAGAAGGAAGAAAGTGACGCCTTTCCAAGAAAAACCTGTCAGTCTGTTTACCCAGAGAGAATGGGGTCCATAGGCTGAAATAAAAAATAAATAAATAGAAATAAATCGGAATACTGTAAAGCAAAAGCAACTCTGCAATCCCAACAGGATTTTCTTGCAACTGCATGCTATGAGGCAAAGAGGAGTTTCTAAGGCTAGTCTCTAAATTTCGATACCAGTGCGAAACAGTTTCACACAAATTGAGGCAAAATACCGAACATTTAACGACGAAATCAATTTATGTGGCGCTAAAGACATTCGTTATACTTCGGTCACGTTACTTAGGAAATGATACAGGTTCCTGGATTTCCGGAATGAAGTCACGGGGGAGGGGGGATTCCAGACTCACCTCACACACACCACAGATAACAAGCGAAGGGTTTGGGTTGAAGTGGGTTGTTGTGGAGCGGGTTAGCGTGGGAAAGGGGTGGGGGCGTGGGGTGGTGGGTTGTCGCGAATCTGTACTAGTTCATCTCCCTCTGGGGATAGGAAAACAAACAGTCTTGGTCCCCATTTAACTTTAGACTAATTAAAATGGAAATGAGTGTAATTAGAGGGGAGGAGGAGGAGGAGCGATTTAGCGATCCACGCAGTTCGCTTCTTTTTTTTTTCTTTTTTTTATTTCCTTTTCTTTTTGCTCAAAAACTAAAGATCAAGGAGCAGGTGAAGGAAAGAAAAGAAGAATATATTAATGCGGAAGGAGGCAGAATGCTTTTGAAAGAAATAAAAAGATAATTGCTTTCAGGTATTGCTAAAGAAAGGAGAGAGAGAGAGAGAGAGAGAGAGAGAGAGAGAGAGAGAGAGAGAACAATTTGGTCAAGAAATCGTGAACAACAGATTTGAAAATTTCGGAAATGATGTACGAGAGGAAATGAATAAATGCGGTTCATATTTTTTTTTTTTTTCTGTAATCGTCTCTTTTTTTTCTCTCTCTCGTTTTCCTTTCTCCTCTATAGAAAAAATTCGTTGGATGCAAAAATGATAAATTGTGAATTACAATTGAACCTCTCTAGAAGAAAGCTATTGTATCTTTGTATATTTGCACCATAGTTTGCCTCAAGTGGTTTACTCGCATATCTGGAAGAGGAAGAAAAAGGTGAGAGAGAGAGAGAGAGAGAGAGAGAGAGAGAGAGAGAGAGAGAGAGAGAGAGATCCGCCCTCCAATACAGGATTTTATAATTACCTTAAGACTTTATCGACGCACTTCGAAAAACTGGACTTTAAAACTGAAGTTACAAGGAATGTTTTCAAGCTATATTTCTTATCTTCTATATAATCATTTCAAGTTATCTACTCAGTTAATTTGCCATAGTAAAGAATGACATTATTAATATTCTATATAATTATCTTTAGAAACAGCAAAATATCGGAAAAGGAAAAGGAAACTGCCACATTTTTGAGTCTTCTTGTATATGTTACAGGGAATATGTGAAATCAGGGATTTCACGAAATCCCAAGGGAATATGTGAAATGACTAATCCGCTTAGGAACATTCGAACCCCAAGAGCTAGTACTAAACACGGTGAAACAGTGATTTATCGACACTGTTTCGCCATGTTTAGTACTAACCCCTGGGGAGTCAACTGTATTTCGCCGTGTTTAGTACTATAGTAGATTCACATCAACCGTGCATTTGACGTCTAGGCCAGTCCCGAGTGTCGTCAAGGACTGGCCTAGACATAAATGCACAGTTGATTTTAACCTACTATAGCCCCTGGGTAGTCAACTGTAATTTCATCGTGTTTTTATGTAATAGCCCCTGGGGAGTCACTAGTATTTCGCCGTGTTTAGTAAATAGGCCCTGGGGAGTTAAATGTAATTTCAATTTCACACCGTGTTTAGTACTACGGGCCTCCTGGGTTGTCAAATGTATTTTGCCGTGTTTAGCACTAGCCCCTGGGGAGTCAACTGTATTTCGCCGTGTTTAGCACTAGCCCCTGGGGAGTCAACTGTATTTCGCCGTGTTTAGCACTAGCCCCTGGGGAGTCAACTGTATTTCGCTGTGTTTAGCACTAGCCCCAGCTTACTCGAAGCGCACGCTAAAATCTGCGGTGAAACAGAGCCTTGTGCCACCAACGAAAATTAAAATAAATACACTATATATTTTATTAGAAATACTTGTTCTGTACTGTTTAACATGCACATTATTTATTTTTTACATTTTCATTCTTATAAATAAAACACAATATCCTTTTCTAAAATTCCTGGGTCTTTAACGAAATGTGAAACACCCTTTTCAGAACTTTTTGTTTTCCTAACCCCCTCCCCCCCAAAAAATAACAACAAACAACAGCAGCAAGGGACAACTTTAGTTCAGAGTGATACATCGGAATTGCACAAAACACTTTTTGTAACTTATTACTTAAGAGCTTGATGGCAAGTGCTATGCTGCGCTGGAACTCAGCGCTGCCCTTCATGTCTACCCTACCTACCCCAGGTTTGTATGAGGAGGGTGGATGTGTTATGTCACTCCTACCTTCACGATCCCCTACCTACACCATCCCACCCCACCTGGGAAGGACATACAGGTTTGCAATAGGAGGGTGGATGTGTCATATTCTCCCTACCCTCCAAATCTCCTAATTGCCTCACCCTACCCAGGGCGGACAAACAGGGTTGCACGAGAATGGATGTGTCATATCTCCCCTACCTACCACACCCTCACCCAGGGTGGACAAACACATTTGCTGGAGGAGGGTGAAGTGTCATGTCTCCCATATCCTTATGATCCTCTGCTTACTCCATATCACCTAGGGTGGACAAACAAGTTTGAAGGAGGAAGGTGGATGTGTCATATCTTCCCTACCCTTCCAATCTCCTAATTGCCACACCCCACCCAGGGCGGACAAACTGGTTTGCATGAGGATGAATGTGTTATGTCTCCCCTACCCTCCCGAGCCCCCACATACCACGGCCTCACCAAGGCTGGACAAGTTTGCTGGAAGAGGGTGGAAGTGTCATGTTTCCCCTATCCTCCTAATCCCACATCTACCACACCCTCACCTAGGGCGGACAAACAAGTTTGCTGGAAGAGGGTGGAAGTGTCATGTTTCCCCTATTCTGCAGTTTCCCTACCTACGCCATACCAGCCAGGGCAGACAAACAAGTTTGCAGGAGGAGGGTGGATGTGTCATGTCTCCCATATCCTCCCAATCCCACACCTGCCACACCCTCACCCAGGGCAGACAAACAAGTTTGCAGGAGGAGGGTGGATGTGTCATGTCTCCCATATCCTCCTGATCCCCTGCTTACCCCATACCACCTAGGGTGGACAAACAGGTTTGAAGGAGGGGAGTGGATGTGTCATGTCTCCCCTAGCCTCCTGATTCCCTACCTAACCCATACCACCCAAGGCAGACAAACAGGTTTACAGGAGGAGGGTAGATGTGTCATGTCTCCCCTATCTTCACGATCCCCTAAGTACTTGGAATTTATTATTACAGATGAAAAGTAGATCAAGCACGACGATTTGTTACCCCGATAAGAAGTCACCGTATTCTTGTTAATATTTTTCAACTTATTCAGTCACGAAAAATATTCACTGTCATTCAAATTTCATAAACATTCGACGGTATTCGAAGGTCTCGGGTTAATTTTCAAACGGCCTGACCGAATGACCTATAGGGACTGTGAATAAAAAATGTCGTTTTGACCGAAATAATCGCGGGACGATTTCAGAACTCACTGACTCACGGTGGACGTGAACCTTTGACAAATGTCATTCCTGTTCTGGCGTAATGACTTGATAGCACTTGATAATTGCCTCCCAGCTCTCCCCCCACCCGCCCCAGCATAGGGTCATAGTACTTGTGTATAGCAGGTTGGTGGATTATTTATTGGAATGAGGTACTTAGTACAAACACAACACGTATAAATAAATATACATACATACATTATTGAAGAAACTATAAAAGAAAGCACTAAAATAGCTTTGTTTTCGAACTTTTTTGTTTTTGTCAATCCGTAAAACGTTTGTCAGGCTTTAAAAAAGGTGTTTGCAATAAAACTCTTGGCTGCTGAACCGCAGTGCCCTTAAAAACACGTGTTTTTAAGGGCACTGCGGGTCAGCAGCCCAGAATTTTTAGATCAAGAAATGGACAAGATACGTGAAATTGCTGGCAATTTGAGGTACCCGAACAGTTTTATTGAAAACACCTCTTGTAAAGCCCGAAAAACGTTTTTACAGATTGACAAAAACTGAAAAGTTCGAAAACAAAAATCTTTTAGTGCTTCCTTTTTATACTTGCTTTAATAACATCCGAGACAAGTCAAGCTACTGGGTATTAATGCCGAGTTTAAAACGCTAGGAACTATTAGAAACTTGCTGATTAGAAATTCACCTGGAATTGGAACAGGATATATTCATAAGATTCCGTGTAAACATTGTAATAAACCGTACGTAGGACAAAGTGGAAAGACACTGGCAGTTTGATTAAAACGACACAAATATAATGTAAGAGCTGGTAATATGCCAAATGCATTATTTGTACACATGAATAATAGTAATCACGGTATTAACTGGACAGACTCCAAGGAAATTATGTTTTGCAAAGATTTAGTGAAAAGAAATTTAGCAGAATCCTGTATAATTAAACAAGACTGCGACAATTTATTAAATATCAGCCTAGGTTTATACAAAGTTGATGAAATTTTAACGAAGGGTATTTTAAAACAAGTAGGCTATTGAGCATTAGGACTGTTCGGCAATTGTTAGCGTTGTTTGCCTTTTTAGCATCATTTGTCTTGCCAAGAAGTCTTCTTGTGACTCTGTATTTATTTTCTTGGCACTTGTAACTGAACCCTGGTGAAGTGTAGAAATACATGAAAGCGATCAATTTAAGTCATTTCTTTTCACCCTTCTCCTGGCTGTGCGCATATGTGATCATCACACGTCTACAGTGATTTGTTGAAATAAATAAATAAATAAATAAATAAATAAATAAATAAATAAATAAATATATATATATATATACGTATATATATATATATATATATATATATATACGTATATATATATATATATATATATATATATATATATATATAGTATAAATGTAAAATAAATAATAGCTTAATAGAAACTTAAGATAAGTATTGAGATAGACTATTGCAGAAAACTTCTTAACTTTTCATTTGTTCTGTGGAGGGGGCTCTAATTTCGAAACACCCGATATATACATATATAAATACATATATATATATATATATGTATGTATGTATATATATCATATATATATATGTGTGTGTGTGTGTGTGTGTGTGTGTGTGTGTGTATGTATGTATTTATGTATGTATAACTGAATCACGAAAGTTTGGAACGTGATAAATCCATAAGTAAAGGTATAAGCCACGAAGGAAAAAATAAACACCGGAGTTTCTGCAAGATCTTTCGACGTTGAACGTCCTTTACTCAGCTGCTGAGTAAAGGACGTTGAACGTCGAAAGATCTTGTAGAAACTCCGTTGTTTCTTTTTCCTACGTGGCTTATACCTTTATTTATGGATTTATCACATTCCAAACTTTCGTGATTCAGTTACACATACGTACATACATACATACATACATACATATATATATATATATATATATATATATACATGTGTGTGTGTGTGTGTGTGTGTGTGTGTATTTATATATGTATATATCGGGTGTTTCGAATTTAGAGCCCCCTCCACATTACAAATAAGTTAAGAAGTTTTCTGCTATAGTCTATCTCCAATACATTATCTTAAGTTTCTATTAAGCTATTATTTATTTTACATTTCTTGTATTTTCAAACTGAGTGACGGAGTTAGATAAAGCCATGGTTAATGACTCGGAGGAAATCGATAGCTAAATACATTAAAAGATTTGAATCCTTATTTAAAAGAAACTGAAACAAAAACCCATATGACTGTCATTGCAAAAAGACTGAGAATCTTGGAAAGCCTGAAGTCCTTTCTCAGGAGTCACAAGACATCATAGCTGAGGCAGTGGGTACACCAAAAAAGTCTTTACCTAAATTAGCACTTGAACTAGAAACAAAAAGGGGAAAGAAGAGAAGTTATAGTGCTGTATATCGTGAGTTAAAAAATCTGGAATCAAGCCATTTCAAGTTATCAGCAGGCCCAGCATCCCTCAGCAACAGAGAGAAGACCGTGCATGGTTTTGTGGTTCATTTCTTAAAGATTGGGATGAAGCTGACTTTCTCCATGTTGCCACATCAGATGAATTCATTTACACAGTCAGGAAGCCAAATCATAAAAATGACATCATTTGGGCTGCAGAGTTGGATGATATCAGCGACGACGTGCGCTATCGCCAAGTTGCGAAATTTCCTGAATGTTTGGGAATTTTTTTTTGTTTCACAGCCAAACGGTTAATATGGATCATCAAAGAAAAAGGGCAATCATGGAATGACGAATACTTCAGAGAAACTGTGCTTATTGGTGGAGTATTTCCTTTCCTCAATGATCCGGAAAATGTGTTATCTGTTGAAGAATTCACATTTTTGCATGATAAGGGAACATGTTTCAAGGCTCTTCAGATACAGGAGCTGCTTCAAAACAGTGGTATCGATTTCTTCTCGTCCAGTGAATTTCCAGGTAGCTCCCCTGACCTTAATGTGTGTGAAAACATGGATACTATATTAAAGGATCGTGTTGAAGCACGCACAGTGAACTATGATGGTATACCAAGCCTTGACGACCTGCGAAGAGAGGTGACCGAAGTGCTCATGGAAATGGTTTTGAGTCTCAGCTTTTTTGCGATTTGCTGAAATCATACCCCTCAAGAATGCTGGCTGTGGTACAGGCAGACGGAGGCCCAATAAAATATTAAATACTCAGAGAAAAACTTAAATAAATACCTGTTCTGAATTACTTTTGTTTTCGTCCATATCAATTTTAGTTTAGGCTGTAGAGGAGGGGGGGGGCTGTAAATTTGAAACACACTGTATATATGTATATGTAGTATGTATATATATATATATATATATATATATATATATATATATATATATATATATATATATTTATATACATATATGGGGGAGGAGCACATTGATGCTGAGATTTTAAGAGGATGAGGCCACAGCAGCTCTTACTCAGAAACCTCAGAACTTTCTCAGAGGCCAGATGCCTCTCACCTGCAATAAACTCCACTTCCTCCTTTTTGCTCCCTTGCTTCCTCTGGAGATCCCATGTGTTCTTATACCGTCAATAGTGCACAGAAATATCAGCAGATGAGAAGACAACAAGACCAAGGATTTCCAGGTAGTGTGAGAATAATTTCTAGTGCAGTCAGTGAATTGTTTTTGCCTCTTGTCTGTATTTCGTTTTATTCTTTCAAGGCAACTTCCTCCCTTCTTTGTTCAGGTTCTCACTCCCCAATTTTGGTTCAATGGTTCACCTTGTGATGCTAGTAATGATATCAAACATCCCCCTAGTTAATTCAAGCGACGTAGTATTCCTTCCTGGATAAGCCCCCAGTCATTTTATGTCCCTTTTGATTGAACATTAACATGCAATGCTAAGAGCAAGTTATGCGTAACGTTTTTACATGTGTTCCTCGCTTTAATACTGATGCTAGAATGCAATCTCTTTGCAGACAAATACCATGCCTGATTGTGAGAAAGACTTGAGAGTCCTTGGAACAACGCTTGCATTTAAATAACCCGCTTTGCGCATATCATATCTCTGGGTCGTCTCTCAGCCACGCAGCCACGTGTTTCCAGTGGACCTGGAATCAACCACCTCATGAACTTCTGGACCTACACATAATTTAAATATAAATATAGTTCATTTAAACTAAAGGCCAGAGTTTTGTGTAAATTCCTTTCAGTGATATCGGCCTTCAACTGTAGAATTTTGTTTATATTAACTCTCATCCCTCCAAGCAAGGCCATTTTAAGAGTGCCAGTAAGTCACTTAAATACATTTCCAAGGAGGGAACGAGCAGTTCATTACAATATATATATATATATATATATATATATATATATATATATATATATATATATATATATAGTATATGTAGATTTGTGTGTCCGTCTGTATGAGTGTATGCACTGTATATAGTACCGATGGTTGTGCACTCTTGAAGTTTATTCGAAAGCATACGTCTGAAATTCAAAATAAGATATCGCTGTAACTGCCATAATATGTAGATCACTGCATTACTCGGCAGGATATAAATAAATAATAAATAATAACTGTAATATCTCTCTCTCACTTATATATATATTCTATATATATATATATATATATATATATATATACAAATATATATGTATCTATATCTATATATCTATCTATATCTATCTATCTATATATATATATATATATATATATATATATATAATATATATGTATATATATATATATATATATATATATATATATATATATATATATATGACATTTTTTAATAGGTCGTCCATTCACTGAATGAATGACTGATAAGCGCAGAGTACTCAAATTCAGTCAAAATACTCTAATCTGGTCTGTCAATACGATAATCCCGTACCCTGACCTAAAAAAAAATATTTATATTTAAGATTGTAATTCCCTGCAAAACTGAGAACGGAGGTCATAACTCATACGCTTTCATTCCGGTGCAAAAAAAAAAAAAAAAAAAAAAAAAAAACCTGAAAAAGGTATTGTATTTCCGAAACTATATATGGAGAAATTTTCAAGCTTTGAATATATTATGCTACAGTGAGATTGCAGTAGACACTGAACTGCAGTTTTGTATTTATTTCCTGGTCCGCCGGTATAGTGGTTAGTGTCGTGTAATGCCACTCTGATGGCGCGGGTTTGCGTCTCCCCCAGGGGGATGAAAAATCACTGGCTCTCTATCATGATCAGTTACTGCTGCAGTTTGGGGTCTGCGGTGGGAGGTTGAAACCTGCATTCTTTGGAAGCTTGAATTTCAAATCAATGGTCCCTTTAGTGTGCTTGTTCCATGTGGATAGGTTTCGTCAATTGAAATAATAATAATAATAATAATAATAATAATAATAATAATAATAATAATAATAAGGCTTCATTAATCAATGAGAAACATGACATTCCTTTGCGAATAAGGAAAGGCAGGTAATACTGATTTATCTATTACGAAGTCGATTACAAAAAGACACGGACTATTTATCATGCTATGTGTAACATGTAATAAATACTCTGGAATGAATAGCTACTTATGTTGGTCTGAGACCAGCAAAATAGATTTCTCAGTAAGTTAAGTGGTTTAATAACACAATAGGATATGATGACGTCTTGTTTTTTTCTTTTTTTTTTTACCTTAGACAGCTGCAAAGGATTATTCATATTATAGTTTTGTTATTAATTTCCACCGTACATTCATACGTACACCTCTGCAAATACTGTTATTTTCTACCATTTCTGAATAACAAACACACTAACACTACACGCACACGTACACACACACACAACATATATATATATATATATATATATATATATATATATATATATAAATGGAAATGGACTAACAGGAATGTACATATACATGCTAACACTTACACCCATAAACGACTGAATGCTCTAAAGGCAACAGTGATCCCTTAAACAACTTACCAGTAATGCAGAAAATCCGACTAAGTTCATTAAAATAGGTGTGAGGTAGTCCTATATGTAATCAAATTAATTAAAGGGCATCACTCCATCAACAACTTTAAAAGTCTAAGTATTTCCCTGATTTCAAAAGTCTAAGTACTTCCCTGGTTCTATCTCACTTCAAGTAAATTGAAGGAAAACCGCTCAATTACCACTGTATGTTTCTACCTAAATAAATCATATAATTACTTACTTATACTGGTGAAAAAGAAAACAGTTATGAAAATTTTAAATAAAAAAATTTATTATTAAACTCAAAAATTATAAGTGAAATTCACAAATCAGGGAAATGTACTGTTACTTGAAAACAAAGCAAAGTTTAACTAATTCTTGAATTAATTAAGTAAAATTAAATCAAAATTAATTTATCAAAAAATTCAAGGAAATTAATTCAATCGAAATTCAAAAGTGTTAGGCAATAATTAAAATTATGAAATTAATTCACAAGTGCTAAACAACAATGAAACTTGAAAAGAATTCCAATAAATGCAAATTAATTCAGAAGTGCTAAATTCAATTAAACGTGCAACGATTAATTAATGAAAACAGTTAGGTAAATCAAATTGTGAATGCAAATGAAATCACAGAAAAATGTGGAAAATACCAAAATTGCAAAGTTTTAATCACACAGAATATAAAAATAAAAACACACGCTTCAATAAGAAAATGGATAAATGCACAAAAATCACTTCAATAAGAAAAATGGAAAAATGAAAAAAAAATCACTGCAAATGAAACAAACACAAAACAAACATTTGCAATGTGTAAAAATTTAAACTTTCACCAAACCATTGTAACTATTAGCAGCAACCAATAAATTTATAGAAACACTTTACCTTGGTAACAATTTTCTTTCTGCTGCAGCCAGTTCCAAAATTTTCACCACACAATTCACAATATTTCTCAAAAGAAAAGGCACCGTTACACACTTGTACAATGTTTGTTCAGATTCCACAAAAAGCACTAAGTAATACTAAATAACTCTAAAAAATACGAAATCTAAAATTCATGAGTGACCATTCAATAAGTATAAAATCTTTACGTTATGTTAATATCAAGTATGGCGCGAGAGAGAGAGAGAGAGAGAGAGAGAGAGAGAGAGAGAGAGAGAGAGAGAGAGAGAATGTGTGAACACCAAGGATTCAAAGTGTGTAATGAATACTTTCGCTCTCTCCTTGTATGGGCAACTTCAAGAGACTGATGGGCTCAAAACGTTTTGGACATGCGAAAGATGGTGCAATCCTTCTAGAAGCTTCTAATATGACATAACTTTACAGAAGAATCGTGAAATCTTCACGTGCTATTCGGCAAAGACACTCTTATGAAACAGAAGTCCCTTATCTGAGGTGATGACAAGTTGTGGAAACAATTTCTCATCTTGGAACGGACAAAGTTAATCTCTCTCTCTTTTCACATTCTACGTTATATGTTCTTTTAAACTATGTCATGTGAAATCTGAACATACATTTTTAGACATCCTAAAACTCTAAGCTAAGTAAGGAATCTGAAAACTGTTGCAAAACTCTTTTCTAACATTTTATACAGTCAAAGAGAAGATATATGTGTTATAAAAGTAGCGGCATATATATATATATATATATATATATATATATATATATATATATATAATATATATATATATATATATATATATATATATATGTGTGTGTGTGTGTGTGTGTGTTTATGGGTTGTGTATGTTTGTGTGGGTCAGTGTATTAATAATTGTAGCAAAACATGAGACTCATAATTGAAAAATTCCAAGATATTGAAGAAAGATCGATGCTGTAGGAGAAAATTCGTCGTCAGCGCTTTCATCCTGGTTATTAAACTTCCACTTATGTCTTAAATAGAAATCAGCCCCAAAGTTTGCAGAGCTCAGAGAGATATGCTAAATTACAGAAACAAATGCAATTTAAGTTTAAAGTTCTCTATATTGTAATGCTTATCCTTACGGTTTTTCGTTAACTGCGTCATTAAAAAATTTTTGTTTTATTTTAAAAGCAATTATGAAAATATCTGTTGTTTTCTAAAAAGAAACACTGTCTATTCTGACTGCCAATTCATCTATGAAAATCCAAAGCGAGCCCAAAGAATATCTAGACAATTGACGTGCGACTATTATCTTTGCGTTGTTTACTTTCGTTGACATTTATGTTTAAACGAAAACATAAATATCCATATTAGTAGATTCTTATTATTTTTTTTAGTCTATCACAGTCATCCTATTCGACTGGGTGTTTTGACAGTGTGGGGTTCCGGGTTGCATCCTGCCTCCTTAGGAATCCATCACTTTTCTTACTATGTGCGCTATTTCCAGGAGCACACTCTTCTGCATGAGTCCTGCAGCTACGTCAGCATCTAATTTTTCCAGGTTCCTTTCCAGAGGCCTTGGGATCGTGCCTAGTGTCCCTAAGGTTATGGGGACAATTTCCACTGGCACATCCCATATCCTTCTAATTTCTATTTTCAGGTCTTGATACTTATCAATTTTTTCTCTTTTTATTATTACTATTATTATATTTCAGTAAATGAAACCTATTCACATGGAACAAGCACACCAAAGGGGCCATTGACTTGAAATTGAAGCTTCCAAAGAATGCTGGTTTCAATCTCCCACCGCAGACCCCACACTGCACCAGTAACTGATTATGATACAGAGCCAGTGATTTTTTTAATGCCCTGGGGGAGATGCGAACCTGCAACATCTGAGTGGCATGCCACGACACTAACCACTATACCAGCTGAAGACAGCACAATATTAAGCTACAGAAATTTTATATCAGCAGTATATTGATAATCACATGCTTATTTCAAAAATAAGAGTCAAATTAACGTTTAATCCCCCCCCTCTCTCTCAGTGCCATTTTGCTTGGCGAGACGTTACCGCGCATAGTCTGAATAATCAACAGATATCACGCTTTTAACATTCGTCTGGAAATTTATAAATATCTAGAAGTGTTCGTGAACTGTCGGTGATAAGATTAGTGTGAAAATAGCAGTATAAAGCGTCTACTAAGTTAGTTTATCAAGTGAAATACTGTAAATCAGATCAAGATGGCAGTAAGTTTCAACTGTGGAAAAATATGGCGAAATTTAGCGTGTTTAGCAGATTCGCAATATGATGAGGTAGCAGGAAGGGAGCTGGCATTCCTCATCTATGAGATCAACAACAGCCCTAACCAAAAAGATACAAAAGCATTCACAGATATATTAGAAGGATATGATCCTTCAAACTGGAACAAATCAACAGAAAACCTCTTGAAAATAATTGAAGAAGTTCCAAATAAAATCCAAGTGGTCAAGAGACTCATAAAGAAAATATACATAAATCAACATATTCCGACAAAGAAAATGAATAAGGTGAACATTGTGAATATCCTAATTGATGCAACAGGAAAAAGAATGCCAAAAGCATGCAAACTGTGTAGTGTGGTGTAGCATAGTTAATCCACAAAACCTGATCAGAAAATGTTCTGCATGCAACATTCCGATGCATCCGCAATGTGCTGAAGTAATGCAAGATATGAGAAAAGATACCAGAATATTTTGCTCAACATATCTATCATGGATAGACAATGTTATTAAATCAAGACTGAATAAAGAAACAAATAAAGAGAGGAACAAAGAATATCAGGTGAAAGAAAAAAACAAACCATCACCGCGATATGCAGTGTCAGCAAAATATTTCCAAGCATCAGCTCCAAGATACAACTCGAGATAAGAACTGTATTTATGATGCAAGAGGATATTGCAGAAACGGAGAAAATTGCAGATTCAGACACAAAATGAATAATTATGATGAACGAAGATCAAATATTATGAAAAAGTTGGATTTTTTAATGTCAGAATTTCTGGAAATGAAGAAAAGAACAACATACCAGAACAGGAAAGAGACATGCAAAAATCCTTATTATTACCCATATTAAATGAAGGAGAAAACACACAAACCATCATAGTGATGAATGCGCAGGGTTTAGTTGCGAGTAACTCAAAAGGAAAAATAGAGTACTTAGAAGAACTAACCCAAATTGAAAAGAAAATAGATATACTGAATATAAGTGAAACCTGGTATTCCCGAGAGACTGGGAATGACGATCAAATAAAAGGGTTCCAAACTTATAGATCAGATAGAAAAAATAGGAATCAAGGGGGAACCGCAATATATGGGAAAGACAAAAAAACAAGGAAAAATATATGAAAAATATATAACTCAGAATGTGAACTAATAGCAGTAGAATTTGAATCTGAAAAATTAATGAACATAGTAATATATAGACCCCCTAATACTAAAGAGTTTGACATAATAATAGAAAAATTGGATGATATATGTAGAAATCACAAGGACTGGACTATTCTCCTATCTGGAGACTTTAACTTTCCTTTCGTAGACTGGAAAGAACGAATAGGAGATTGTGGTTGTATCTATACATATAAAAAAAGAGAGTAATAGTAGTGCAGAAGATAAGAGGCAATTCGAAAAATTCGAAAAGCTATTAGATATGCTACTAGAATACAACATTCAACAAAGAAATCACCTACCAACAAGAAAGGAAAATACTTTAGACCTAGTATTTGTGAACGAGGCAAATTATGTTAAAAAAATAATAGTTTATAATGCAAGTATTTCAGAACATAATGTCATAGAATTAACAGTCCATTCCAAAGCAAGTGAAAACAGAGATAAGAAAGAAATGAAAAAGTGGGAAGGATATGGAAAATACAAAACTTCTACAGTAAAAAATATAAAATATGGTCAGAAAATAAAGGGAAAAATTAAACAAAGATTTGGATAACATTTTTGTAAGTGATGACATAAGGGTAAATACGGAGATATTATATAAAATATTAGAGAAAATAGTGGATAAATATATACCGAAGAAGAAAAGTAAACATCAGTCATGCATACCAAGAGACAGAAGGATCTTGTTCCAAAAAATCAGAAAGTGGAAAAAAGGTCTTGCAAAAGAAAAAAATGCATGGAAAGTTATAGGAACTAAAAAGTAAGATAGAAAATGCAGAGCAAAAGATTAACTTACAATCAAAAGAAAATGAAAACGGGACTTGAAGAAAAAAAGAAAAAACCTGGTAAATATCAAGCAAAACCCCAAACTATTATACTCGTATGCAAAAAAGATGAATAAAAGAAGAATAGAAATAGGCCCTCTAAGAATTGAAGGGAGATTAACGAATGAAAAAAAGGAAATTTGCAACATATTGGCAGAACGATATAAGAGAGAATTCACCCCTAGGATTGATAATGAAAATAATGATATAGAAGTAAGGGACGAAAATAGTGAATATTTAGCTGACAGATATTAATGAAGCTGATATTGTGCAGGCTATTAATGAAATTAAAAATGGAGCTGCTGCAGTGCCTGATGGTGTCCCTGCTATTTTGTTAAAGAAAGTAGTTCATTCTATCACAAAGCCACTTGCAATATTATTAAGACAAAGTGTAGGTACAGGCAAGATTTATGATGAGCACAAATTAGCATATATTACCCCTACTTTCAAAAGTGGATCAAGACTAGAGGCAAGTAATTATAGGCCTGTGAGTCTAACATCACATATTATGAAAGTGTATGAAAGGGTAATGAAGAAAAATATTATGAAACATTTAATAAAAAAATAATTTGTTTAATATAGGACAACATGGTTTCGTACCCGGAAAAAGTACACAAACCCAACTGTTAGTCCACCGTGAGAACATATACAAAAATATGAAAAGCAGAAATGAAACAGACGTGGTTTATCTAGACTTTGCAAAAGCTTTTGACAAGGTAGACCATAATATATTAGCGAAGAAAATTAGAAAACATAATATAGTGGATAAAGTAGGAAGATGGTTAAAAGAATTTTTACACAACAGAAAACAGATAGTTATTGCAAACAATGAGAAATTGGAAGAAGCTAAGGTAATATCCGGTGTGCCACAAGGTACGGTGTTAGCTGCATTATTGTTTGTTATTATGATTGCAGACATAGACAGCAATGTTAATGACTCGGTAGTGAGTAGTTTCGCTGATGACACAAGAATAAGTAGAGAAATTACTTGTGATGAAGATAGGAACGCTCTACAAAGAGACCTTAACAAAGTATATGATTAGGCAGAGGTAAATAGGATGGTATTTAACTCTGATAAATTTGAATCAATAAATTATGGAGACAGAGAAAGAAAGCTATATGCATATAGGGGACCTAATAATGAGACAATCACAAATAAGGAAGCAGTTAAAGACCTTGGTGTGATGATGAATAGGAACATGTTATGCAATGATCAAATAGCAATTCTATTGGCAAAATGTAAAGCAAAAATGGGAATGTTGTTACGGCACGGCACTTCAAAACAAGAAAAGCTGAACACATGATTATGCTTTATAAAACATATGTTCGTAGTCCACTTGAATATTGCAATATGATATGGTACCCACACTATCAAAAGGATATTGCACAAATAGAGAGTGTACAAAGGTCCTTTACAGCTAGAATAGAAGAAGTTAAGGACCTTGACTACTGGGAAAGACTACAATCCTTAAAATTATATAGTCTAGAAAGGAGAAGAGAACGCTACATGATAATTCAGGCATGGAAACAGATAGAAGGAATAGCCGAAAACATCATGGAGCTAAAAATATCAGGAAGAGCAAGCAGAGGTAGATTAATAGTGCCCAAAACTATGCCAGGAAAACTAAGGAAAGCACACAGGACATTAATCAACTACGCACCAGCATCGATAATGCAGCGTCTATTCAATGCGTTGCCAGCTCATCTGAGGAATATATCAGGAGTGAGCGTAGATGTGTTTAAGAATAAGCTCGACAAATATCTAAGCTGCATCCCAGACCATCCAAGACTGGAAGATGCAAAATATACCTGAAGATGTACTCGCAGTTCTCTTGTAGATATTAGAGGTGCCTCACACTGAGGGACCTGGGGCAACCCGAACAAGATGTAAGGTCTCTCTGTCTATCAGTCTGGTTGTCTCTCCCTCACTTACTCTGCCTCTCTCTCTCTGTCGCTCTCATTTCTCTCTCTCTCTATTTGTCCCTTTCTCTCCATGTCAGGCTCGCTCTCTCTTTTTCTCTATCGCTGCCCCTCTCTTTTTTTCTCTCTCTGTCGCTCTCTTTTCTCTCTGTCTGTCTCTCTCTATCTGTCCCTCTCTCTCTCTCTCTCTCTGTCTATCTTTCTCTGCATCTCTCTATCTCTGCGTGGAACTATGTGCGCCCTTCTAATGAGGATTCTTGAGCACCGCCCCGCCGTAAAATGATGGCAGCAAAGTTGTAAGAAAATATTTTTGATCTCACGTCAAAAAGAAAAAGAAGAAGAAAAAAACACGTCACTGCTCGGGTGCCCGAATCTAATCGGTCTGGATGACGGGTTGGAGTGGAAGGGAGGGGGGGGGGGGGGGAGTGGGAGTGGGAAGGCCAGCAGGAGACCGGATGAGACTTACGACGTTCCCCCGATTGACAAGGAGAGTCTCCTTCCCCCCCCCCCCCCCCACCCCCCCCCCCCCCCCCCCCCCCCCCCCCCCCCCCCCCCCCCCCTTCCAAAGACTTCCTACGACGGCGAAGATTTTTGTGGCTTCCGCCTCATAGGCTCCTAATTGCCCCCTTGATGCCTTCGGTTTCATTCCCCCCCCCACCCTTCTCGCTTCTCACTTTTTTTTAGTTTTTATTTTATGGCACGTAGTACGTTACAGTTTAATTTCCAAAATATGTTAACTGTAACATTTTCCCATTCATTTTAGGATTTGTCTCGAGAAAAGTGACGAGTTGCAATGTCAAGAGATCTAAACATGTCACATCGATTTCTAACAGATAAACTTTAACTTCTGCCATCAGTCGTTGATAAAGGTCATAAAATGGCTTCCCTGTCTTTCAGTGAACCAAACTGAATTGGCCCTTTGGATCAACTGGTGCTATGTGCTTCCATTTCTATGGTGAAGCAAGTCAAACTATATTTCTTGCTTTCAAAAATCATTAAAACGCCGGCTTCTCTTATTGGTTTAATATTTGCCATAGCCTAGGCTTTACAACTTTCAAAGCCATTGGTTTTTATGAAAACAAAAAGCTTCATTAATTACTTTTGTTTCGTTACATGGGCAAAAATAAGGGAAATAATTACAGAGAAGAAGAGATTCAACAAAACGGAACCCAGACAGACCGGTAGAAACTTTGATTACTGTTGTGGAGGAGAGAGAGAGAGAGAGAGAGAGAGAGAGAGAGAGAGAGAGAGAGAGAGAGAGAGAGAGAGAGAGCTGTATTATACGTTGAGTGACGAGGAAACATGCGTATAACTGTTGAAGCAAACTTGTAGTTAACCACTTATTCCATATATAAACAACTTATTTTCTCCAATTACATTACTAGTAAGTTCTTATAGGTACTATGTAGGCTCTTATAAATAATATATATATATATATATATATATATATATATATATTATATATATATATTGTGGAAAATGCATTGCAATTACAGTGACGAATCCACTTATTACAGGAATATTTAATGCTAAATGACATTAGACTACAACAAAATCAATTATGTTAACAATATTGGATTTAAATATTACTGGCTTAAGTGGATTCGTCACTGTAATTGCAATGCATTTTCCACTATATATATATATATATATATATATAATATATATATATATATTGTATTTTTTATAAGAGCTTACGTAGTACAATATTGGATTTAAAAAATCAAATAGGGCTAGAGTTCTGAAAGACAGACTACACAGCAGATAATTCCTGTCAATCAACTTTAAAGAGCGATTTCCAAATTCAATACATTAAGGCCTTTTATTTCAGGTTCTAAAATCTAAATCAAAGATCTCTCTCTCTCTCTCTTCTAACTTGGTGCTTATAGATAAGGCATGAAATGTTCTTAGTATATGTCTAAGACAAGCAGCTATTCTCCTGTATTACAGAAATACACATCAACAAATAAGTGAATACACGCAATAACATTTGTTTAGTGTGAGATACTTATCCATCACGTTACTTTCGCAAGTATAAATGTAAGCGTGGACCTAAATCCATCCTTTTGTTGATTTGTTATACCATAAAGTCTATGAGCGCTAAGCTTTTAACGGGAACAAAGCAGCAGTGTGAGAAATACGAATGAATGTCGAGTGTTTTAACTTATATTCTTGTAATGACGGCTAATCTTCATCAGAAATTGTGAAGTGGAGGTAAATGATGAATTCTACGGGGAGAGGGTGGGGGTTTGTCCGTCCTTCTGTACAGTTACCGGGAGATGCACTATGGGGGTTGTTCTTGGCGTGGGTGGTAGGAGTGTGCTGGGAGGGAGATGGGGGGGACCCCACTCCTCCAACACCCGGGGGATGGATGACGGGGTCGTGTTACAGGCTTACGGGAGGTAGGAGCTCCGTGGGAAAATCCAGCTGCTGACTAGGGTCGCTAACTGTTACTTTTAAAATTATTCATATACGTGTTTTCTTTGGGGTTATCTATCGTGTTCATTATCTCAGACGAAAACGGAAGGGGTCTAGGAGAAGCCGTTTGATGGCGGGGGATGCAGCAGAGGACAGAGTAACGGATAATGCAGGAAGTGGAACGAAGAGGTAACTTTGGTGGTGCTGTTGCCGGTGGTGGGAGGTAATACTCTTATTGGTGAACATGGCAGACCCGTGTTTAACACTGATGCGTTGGTTGGGGGGAGGGAGTCCGGGGTCTCCTTGTCCGATAAACCCCCTCCCCCTTCTCTTCTGCTCACAAAGCAAACACCTCTCAGACCTGATGTTATTGAAGATCCCGCCATAACCGCCAAAGGGAAACAGCAGAAAAAGTAGAAACCAGTTCTTTCCTCGCCTCCCCCAACATGGGTCGTCTCCTCTCCCTGTAGTACCAGGCTACTATAAATTCACGACCGAAATATACGTCGTTTATCCCTGCCAGTCAAAGTCATCATAAACCACGGGATCAAATTGATCATCCGTCTTCGCCGCTCAAACAGAAGCTTCGAGCCCAAGTGGTGGGTAATATGTCAGAGTAATTTGTCAGTCGTATGTCAAATTGTCCCACCGTCTTCTCTTCGGTGAAGGATTGCTGCCGCCGCCGTGGGGCTGTGAAAGCTTTATCGGCGTCGAGGTGGATGTTCTCCTTCTTCTTCTTTTTACGATACAATGTTTGACGTTAGACTCAAATACGTCTAACACGGACGGACTTCTACCTATGAAGGGTGTTTGGAAAGATCTAAAACAGAAGTGGCAAACAGTCGACCGCCGACTCGCCGTTCTACATTAACAAACAAAAACACAAGCATATATATGTGTGAGGCAACTGTAATCATGTTTTACCGTACTATGGCGCTATTTGAATTTTTTCTTTTTTCCCCCACGTAATAATATGTGATTATGTAGTATGGTAGATCGTAAAAGAGTTTCAGTCTTTAGAATAGATCTCGGAGTCCAAAAGTCTGGCCACCCCTGATCTAAAATGTTGACCAACAGGAAACATATTTAGTTATTTTTTCAAAACGATTTTCCAAACCGTTTCCGTAAAACTCAACAACCTGTTTCCGTGCTCTTTTGCAAAACATTCCAAGTCTTCGTTTTTCTCGCCTCATCCGACGCTCTTTGGAGCATGGTTTTGCAATGCTCCATCGACCAATTTCCGAAAGGGAGGGGGGGAGGGAGGGAAGCGGCGACCGAGTATCGAGCTTAACAACCCTCAAACGCGCATTTGCCATGAACCATTTCCATGCCAATTCAAACGGCTGCATCCAGTCCATTGTTGCAGGACACCGCTCGAGTTTGTTGCTTCATTTCGTTCGGCCTTGACCGAGAGGAAAACGAAATTTATTGTACAATTCATTCGTTCTTTCCGCTGTTGCTTTCGAAATTCGGTGGGACTTGAAGAATGACATTCGGACTTACTAGCAAGGGGTGATTTCAATCAATTGATCTATTTGGATTTACCTGACGGTACGAGATGGTTTTCTTGAAAGAAATCACTTTCATCGACGGGTGGTGATAGATTTTCTGTTTGATCAATAGTTCATCTATTATTTTAATGAAATAAAATTCACCCTCCTTCAAACGATTTTTTTTCTCTTATAAGCTCGGTTATTTATTTACATCCAAAATAAATGAGACCTCGGAAATCCCTGCAGAATGTGGGTTGCGTAAATATATCTTTTACTAAATGCTTTTTTATCATACGTCTTGACCCCATATATAGAAAATACTGTATATCTTGACCACATAGAAAATATTATATATGATTAATCTATTGTGTATATGACACGAAAAAGTAACTTCAGTTCCTTGATGAAACTAAAATCACTTAAAGGCAGTAGGATCCTAGTTATGGAAAATTATTTAATAGGATCCTAGTTATGGAAAATTATTTAATAGGATCCTAGTTATGGAAAATTATTTAATAGGATCCTAGCTGTGGAAAATTATTTAATAGGATCCTAGTTGTGGAAAATTATTTAATAAGATCCTGGTTGGGGAAAATTATTTAATAGGATCCTAGTTGGGAAAAATTATTCAATAGGATCCTAGTTGGGGAAAATTATTTAATGGGATTCTAGTTGGGGAAAATTATTTAATAGGATCCTAGTTGGGGAAAATTATTTAATAAAATTATTTAATAGGATCCTGGTTGGGGAAAATTATTTAATAGGATCCTGGTTGGGGAAAATTATTTAATAGGATTCTAGTTGGGGAAAATTATTTAATAGGATCCTAGTTGGGGAAAATTATTTAATAAGTAAAAAACTGCCCCTGGTATCAGAATTAGGGTTGCCACCTCCAGCTCAAAAATGCAGAACATGGTTGTGTAAGGAGGACAAGTTATGGCGTACAGAGCAAGCCTTTCAGCTGGGTGTTCGGGTTTGGAAATAGGTCCTATTTTAGGACATTCTGAGGCTATGTGCAGCTATTATGAGGGTGAGGAAGACATGTTTCATATCTGATGAAGACTGGAAGATCACTTCTCAAGTTATCAGTGAAGTGACAAGTCTATAGAAATGGAAAACTAAATGACATCCTGTGAATAGACAATGATATATATATATAGATATATATAATATATATATATACATACGTATATGTATATGACTCGTAAAAATGTCCTGTTACAACAGAATTCCATCTAATAAATGGAGCCCATAAAAACACCAAAGTATAGAAAGAAAGTACTATATTTCAGAGACAGCTGTCTCTATCTCAGGTAGGAAAGGAATGAGAAGAGTTACAGGAAAGGCGGTATTTTAGCCAATCTATACATGGAATACTTTGAAACTACAGTAATGAATGCAATAAAACCCAAAAACATGCTGTGGATGACATATGTAGATGATATTCTAACATTTTTGGATAATAGATGAGGCAATTT
This sequence comes from Macrobrachium nipponense, assembly GCF_015104395.2. Taxonomy (NCBI): domain Eukaryota; kingdom Metazoa; phylum Arthropoda; class Malacostraca; order Decapoda; family Palaemonidae; genus Macrobrachium; species Macrobrachium nipponense. The sequence goes on from NC_087202.1 coordinate 113,522,615, forward strand.
CAATGAATTCCTGTCAAAATTAAATGCATTAGTGCCCAGCATCAAATTTAAAGTTGAATGGGAAACAGACCAAAATTCCTTGTCTTGATGTTTTAATAATTAGACACAACAGAATACAAATTTACCATATACAGAAAACAATGTCCTCACTTTCTACATTCACTACTTTAGCTATCGTAACATTCCTATCAAGATAGGCGCAGCCAGCAACCCATTCTTAAGAGCCTTACGAATTTGTTCCCCAGATTTCCAGGAAAAGGAATTTGAACTAATTCGTAAGCAGCTTTCGTCTTTATGGTATCCTAACCACATAATTGTGAAAGCGATTCATAAAGCAAACATAATTTTCTACAGTCCCCCTCAAGAGAAGACCAGAGACGCACCAACAATAAAATAAAAATTCCACACCTGGACACGATTAAGACGGTGACCTAGACTCTTGGAAAATCTAACCCTTTTGCATTTACTTACCCAAACACCTGAGCCAAATCCCTGATTAACGTCCAACAAAAGACAAAACAAACAGACTCAGGAGTATACGAAATCCCATGCCTGGACTGTGACCAATCTTACATCGGATTTACTGGAAAATAACTGCCCCAGAGATTAATACGACATAAATGGTCAGTTAGGTATGGGCAACAGAACTCGGCTATTTTCAACCAAATATATAACCATATCCCAAGAATAAACTGGAATTTGTCACGTTTAATTTATAGCAGCAAATGTCGATACAAAAGTCAGATGACAGAATCGGCTTTGATTAAACAAAGACAGGTAATGAACATCTCAAAGGGCGCCTGGGACTCAGATGTCGTAGACAAAATCTCCATTCAACCAACACTTAAGAGGATTAAAGAGGAATTATCAACGGGAGTGACCTAAATTGGCTCAACTGTAACTGGATCTCTTGGTATAAATATTGCCTTTTATGTAACTCTTCTCATTCCTTACCTACCTGAAGAGAGACACAGCTGTCTCTGAAATATAGTACTTTCCTTCTATATTTTGGTGTTTTTATGGGCTCCTTTTATTATTATTACTATCATTATCATAATTATTTTATTTATATATTATAATATATATATATCTATATATATGATATATGATATAATGTAGCACGAAGTGAACATGTACTTGAGAATATCCTTGAATCCACAGTAGAAAGGTAAGTGAAACAGGGAATTGGGACAAGTACTTTTGTAGTATATTCTACATTTTCATGTTCACACTGAATATTATAGAAGTTGACAGAGCTTTATACACAAAAACAGAAAGGGGGTGGGCTTACAGTTTGTCAATCTGGGAGGCGTGTTCTCTGAGCAAAAGAGATAAGGAAAGAGGATCAAGGTATAATCCAGGATGGAGATTTCAATTCCTTGTTGATGTGGCTTCAATAAAAATGGACTCCAACAAATTCCTTTTTCAGAAATACGCTTATGTAATTATAAATAATGATGTTCAGACAGCCAAATAGAGAACAAATGGCGTTCTGTATTGGTTTAATACTGATAACAACATCTCACTCTCCAATACAGAACAAATCTGTATTTTACAGAACGGGCAACAACCCTAATCAGAATAAAACCACTTTTTATTTTGTTTCTTTCATCTCGCTTAATCAGTCGGCTTTCAATACAGATTTGAATTCATAATGATAACATTCTGCCTGTGATGAAGTACCCAAGGGCACTGAAATACCTTTGGCGAAAGAGAGAAGTCCTCGTAGGGGGTTAGTGCCATCACTGCACCTCACGCAGTGCACTGTAGGCACAAAAGTTATTTCGCTGCATCCCTTCGCCCCCTAGCTGCAACCCCTTTCATTCTTTTAACTGTTCCTCCGTTCATATTCTTTTCCTTCCATCTGTCTTTCCACCCAATCTCTCTAAGAATTGTTTCCTCGTGCAATTGCAAGGTTTTCCTTCTTATTGTCAGTATCCCTTTCAGCGCTGAATGACCTCATAGGTCCCAGCCCTTGGCCTTTGGCATAGATTCTATATCCCAATTTGGGTGTGTGTGTGTGTGGGTGTGTGTATAGGTGTCCTAACAGAATATCCCAAGAGCGGTTGAGAGATACTTGAGGAAACATGGCGGTATAATCATCGTTGAACTTTTCCGAGATGATTTTCTGTCGTCAGAAACCGGATCAGAGTTGCGAAATCCAGTTAGCCAATTATGAAAGGAAAAGATTTCTCAGCTCTTATGTCGGTTAAATATTGCGTGGATCTCTTTTTAATGCTGATAAATCATAGGCTGTCATCCCACAGCTATTTATGTTTACAAGTGTCTCTTAACGGTCCAATGTTCTCTTAAAGGTCCAATGTTAACGTCACAGTCAAGGTCCTTATGAATATATTTGTGTTGCAGAACGAATGGTGGATGGTGGAGGAACTGTATCCATTCTGTAATGCTTCTGAAATATTCAGCCAAAGCATGTGCTTGAGGTGAGGGTTGTGTTCTAGAGTGACTGATTTATGTTCTCTAGTGAATACTACCTGTTACCATAACAGAAATGAGACAATAGTTACAAAATTTCAATACTAATTTTGCTTCAGCAAGCCTATCCCTAGTTTCCATTTTTCATTCTAGATGCAAAAGTCGTAATCAAAATGAGCGAATAGTTAACAAATTTCAAAGCTAATTTTGCCTCATCAAGTGCATCTTTAATATCCACTTGTTATTCTGACTACAAAAACAAAATAACGACAAAATTGTTCACAAATTTCATTGTTATTCCGGAAACCTCTATATGATTATCTACATCATTCTTTTGCATAAAGCATCGCGCTGAACCGCAAAGAATAGACATGTCGATAGTTCTTTAACGTAACTTTGGCATGTCACTATAGGCAATGTTATCCTCCGTTGTATTGTATTTTTTAACCTTATTGCCCCGTTTCACTAATGGAAACATTGCGAAAATTGTGCGTCGACTTGCTTCCCTATGTCTTCACATTTCATTTTCCGAGAACTCTTGACTTGACAAACCTTGAAATGGTTTGATCAGTTTCACTTTCCATCTCTCCATCGGCTGAACTTCCTTTGACTTGGAACGACGGCAATGGAAAGCTGCGATATGAGGATGAACCTCAAATCGAAGGCAAAAGGTAAACGTTCATCAAAAGTGGGCGATAAACAAACCTGTTTATTGATAAATGTAAATATTGAATAGTTGTGGGATTTTTTTTTGTTTCTTTAATTCACGATTTTATTATCTTCTCATTTCCCCTCATGAGTTATCTGTTAAAAGTGAATAAGGTGAAATTGTAATACAGATCTACAATGTTTACTTCAAGTTTTCAGAATTGATCTCATTATAATTTTCCTTAAGCACGCTCTCTCTCTCTCTCTCTCTCTTTCTCTCTCTCTCTCTCTCTCTCTCTCTCTTATTGTTCTTCCAATACTTCTCTAATCATTACTATTATTAATTTGGTACTGGAACGAGAAAATTAACGAAACACTCGGGGTTGAGTTTGGCAAACATACTGATTCCTAGACCTTGGAAGAAGAAGAAGAAAAAAAAAATAAACAACACGTCAGAAATTGCACTAATACTATTTACCTAAAAACAAATAAGCCAAAGGTTTTGCACCTCTGCTCTCAGAAACGCAAGCGGACAGAGACCAGCATCCATAATTGCAATCCACGTCGCCATTGCCTTTAAACGGGCGCGAATACAATAAAATAAATTTGCAATTACGCCTCGAGAGGGGTGGAGGGAGGAAGGGAGGGAGTCCGCATTTCTCCGAAGAGCTCTTCCCAATATTTAATCGAGCTCTCAAGGACGCCTCAAATTATCCCTTTAAAATTCAATGGAGCGGAATTATTATTATTATCGTTCTTCTTCGCTCTGTTCTCACCAGAGAGGAAGCAGTAGTTTTCGTCTGGCTGGTGATGATCATAATAATAAGAGGGAATAAGACATCTCGCGTTTTGTAATGGCGCTGTACTGCATCGCTTTGGGGCAAATTGCTTCTCTCCAGTGTCGCCGCCTCATTAAATCTTTTTCTTTGGCCTGTTCGGTTTCAGGAGGGAATTTCTCTGGGAGGTTGATCGCTTCTCAAAGGACGCCTTCTATTTCTTTTGAAAATGGGAAATTCCACAGTTTTCTACGACTTCTTAACCGAGGCATTTTATTGAGCAAGGTATTCGTACATACTTCCCCGGAAGCATATTCCCGATCTGGGACCATTTATCTTAACAACTAACCATAGAATCTTCTTGAAAATGGTCTTAGTATGTTCACGCCTAAGTACCTCACCACTGCGGTTAGCAAAAAAAAAAAAAAAAAAAAGGGACTGGTGCAAGTTCACAAGATGTATGCTACTAATATTACACCAGCCCCGTATTCTTTTGCCATGTTTCTAAGGTTAGGTTAGGTTTTAGACTACGTTAGGTTAGGTTAGGTTAAGTTTTAGACTGGGTTAGGTTTGGTTTGGTTTGGTTTGGTTTGGTCGGGCTGGGTTAAGTATATCTTAGTTTTATCAGACCACTGAGCTGATTAGATATTTTTACGTAGCTAGTTACCAATTAGCTATCTAGTAGCAACAGGACCTGCAGCTTATTGTGGGATCCAAACCACATTATATCGAGAAATGAGTTTCTATCCCCAGAAATAAATTCCTCTGGTTCCACGTTGGCCGAGCCGAGAATCGAACTTCAGACCACCGGACTGGTAGCCGAGTGCGAAATCCACTCGGTTTTAGACTAGGTTAAGTTGGGTTAGGTTAGGCTAGGTTTTAGACTAGGTTAGGTTAGGGTAGGCTAGGTTTAAGACTAAGTTAGGTTAGGTTAGGTTTGGTTTGGTTGGGTTGGGATGGGTTAGGTTAGGTTTCAGACTAGGTCAGGTTAGGTTAGGCTAGGTTTTAGACTAAGTTAGGATCGGTTAGGTTTGGTTGGGTTAGGTTAGGTTAGGTTAGGCTGGGTTTGATTAGTTCAAGAAATGACCTCCTATTAATTTGGTTCTGGGAAACATAAATAATGAGATTAGTTTCAAGAAGATTTTATGGTTAGTTTTAAAGTTAGGGCGTCCCGCTTTTTATCAGGGAAGGGCCCGGTACTCGGTTGCAGTTCAGGACTTGAGAGACACTAAAGCAGAATTTTCGCTCTACATTAAGTAGAAGGTGAAGGACTGACTAGAATAAAATTTCTCACCTATCAGTTTTAACAGGCAATAAAAAAATATCAGCAATTCTGAGGTAATTCACTTCGCCTCATGTGGTGGAAAAGTTAAATAAATGTTGAAGTTTTTTATTTTTTTTTTTATTAAGAAAAGCTTTACGAATCTCGAGAGGGCGTTACTTGAAGTATTTTGTGCAAACTAAGGAGGAGATATTGTTCTTAAGAAGTTGTAGCCAATTACAACCGAAGCTAATTTACTCATGAGAAGGAACAAAATTAAGTATATTTTGACGTGGCTAAGAACCAAATGGTTACCTAGGAAACGGACCGACCTACTGCTTACTGTGGGATCCCAACCACATTATATCGAGAAATTAATTTCTAATCACAGAAACAAATTCCTCTGATTCCACGCTGGCAGAGCAAGAGTCGAACTTGCGACTACCGAATTGGTAGGCAAGCACGTACATCGCTCGTCCAATGTGGAACTGTGATAAGGAACAACACAAAAATAAAGTCACTTAGTTGTCCTTATTTCTACCGATTTTCTGAGAACAAAAATGTTTTATGATCTTCCTGCAGACATGAATTTCTTGGGTATAGAGAAACGTTTTACTTTTTGGCCGTTACACATTTGCTAATGTTAAAAATATTACGAAACAACAAGAAAAATGACACGATGTCAAAAATCTCAACTTTCAGGAGCAGTAACGCTGTGGATTTTTGTCTTGGTAACAAATAGAAACAACTGGGAAAAACAGCAAGTTTCTGTAATTCCTGTGAAGAAATAACCATTTGATTGACAGGTCTCCAAAATGATCTTTCATGTTAGGCTGAAAGTACAACTCAGAATCTTGGATTCCTTCAACATTTTCTATACACACACACACACACACACACACACACACACACACATATATATATATATATATATATATATATATATATATAATATATATATATATATATATATATATAACACCCGCTGCGGTTCCAAGGCCAGCATACATTGGACAAGGAGCTGTGTAACCTTGTAAAGGTGCAGTGGCTTAAAACCTACCATAAGACTGCTTGGGGGTTATGCTGGAACCTCTGTGGACCTTTAGGAAGCAATAGGTTTATGGATGGTACAAATTAACAGCTCTGAGGGCTACGACAGGCCCTTAGCAAGCCGGTGAGCCGGCATGAAATTGTCAAATGAACCGCACGACCTTACTTCAGGATAGACCCATTGATCAAAGGATGCCCGGGCACATCCTGACTCGGAGTGTTATTGGACATGGACAGGGAAATAGATCTTTGAGATTAGGAACAATTAATCTAAGTACTTTGTGAGGTAAGGAGAGGAGGTAATCATGATGATGGAGGAAAGAAAAATTGACATTTTGGGGTTGTGTGAAACCCGTTTACCAGGAGAAGGAACAAAATTATTGCATAACAATTAACAAATATTTTACAAAGGTGGAAGAACCGCACAACACGGAGTAGGTTTTGTTGTGAGTGAAGAGCTAGCTGGAAAAATTAGTCATTTAGAATTCAAGTGTGATAGGATTATTAGCATTTCCTTAAAGTTAGGAACGTTTCAAGCCAGCATAATTCAGGTGTATGCACCACAGCAGGGCCGCCCTCAAGAAGAAAAGGAAGCAGTCTACAGACATCTTCAAGAAGTAAAAGATTCTGTCCCATATGTAGAGAATCACATAATGAATGGAGATATGAATGGACATATAGGGCAAGACAGGACAGGCATAGAGAGCATATTGGGAGCATTTAGCATTGGAGACAGAAATAGAGATGGAGAAAACATAATTGATTTTTGCATACTAAACCAGATGTCCATTATGAACTCTTACTATAATCATAGAGACAGCCACAAGTGGACGTGGTACCGATGGAACTCGGCTTTAGGAGCATATACTGAAAAATCAATGATGGATTTGGCAATAACAAATAACAAAAATATGGTCAGAGATGTAAAAAGCATCCCCTCTGTGTCATTCGATTCAGATCACAGGCTTCTCTCTTAATTAAATTAAAGATGACGAAACCCAAACCAAATTAAAGCCAAGTGAGAGAAAGATTTATTTTAGAGAATATGAGAGAAGAGGAGTGCTTAGTTAGATATCAAAACGAAATAAGTAGAGCTAAACAAATGCAAGAGGAGTGCAATGACCCAAATGAAAAATGGAGACACTTTAAAATGGCTGTAGTGGGTGCTGCTAATAATACAGTGCAGAAGGAAAGAGTTCGAGGTAGGAGGAAAAACCAAACTGCTTGGTGGACCCCCACATTAAAGGCCGCTGTTGCAAACAAAATGAAACTCTTCTGAAAATGGATGAAAACTTTGAACTTGGAAGATCACAATAACTATAAAGAAGCCTCGAGAGAAACGGAAAGAATAAAAGCTCAAACAAAATGAGAAACATGGGAAAGAATAGGAGAAGATCTGGGAAATGATCTCCAAGGCACCAGAAAACTCATATATATGGCACTGCCAAAAACTATAGAAAGGGAAGCCAACCACCCACTTCTGTAATCAAAGACCCGAGAAATTGAATTAGGATGGAAACATCACTTTGAAACACTACTAAACAACGAAAACAATGACCTTGAAGAGCATGTAGAATTTGATGTGGTTGGGGATGCAGAACCTGACATAACAACACTGGAGGTAAAAAATGCTCTCAAGAGGATGAGAAATGGTAAGGCCCCTGGAGTGGATACAATACCTGCAGAGCTCCTTAAAAATCATGGGGGAGGATGGAGTCATCTGGATACTAGAGCTAATCGACATACTCTGGAATGGGCAAATGCCACCTGAAGACTGGAGAGAGATCTAATATGCCCAAGCCCAATCCGTTATAAAGAAAACGGTGGACAAGACCAAATTGCGAGAGCAATTACAGAGGAATATCCCTAATGTCACTGCTTTTAAAGTATATGAAAGAATACTTGAAACTAGATTGAGAGGATATGTTGAACCAAACGCTGGGTGAATGGTTTTTAATAAAACGGTTTTCGACAGGAGGAAGAGGGACAATCGATATGATTTTCTCCCTCAAGATGATATTTGAGAAGAGCTGGGAATGGGATAGGGACAGATATATTGCTTTTATAGATCTAGAAGAGGCTTTTGATAGAGTACCAAGAATGAAAATATGGGATGCCCTTTCTATGAAATCCCTGAGAAACTTATAAGAGCAGTTTATAACACCTATCAAAACATCAGATCCAGAGTAAAAACAAATCAAGAGAATGAAGACTGGTTTGAAATTAAATCAAGGGTAAGAGAGGGCAGCGTCCTTTCTTCACTTCTTTTTATATTGTTCCTAGATAAATCTATGAAGGAACTAGGTGAGGATGAAGCTGCAGATATGACCATCAACCTTATGTATGTAGATGACCATGCAATTATAGCCCCCAGCGCAGAATCTCTCGAAGAAAACGTCAACAACTGGAACGCGATCTTAACAGCTAATGGAATGCGGATCAACAAGAATAAGACAGAGATCATGCACCTATCACGAACACCAAGTAACGTAGATGTAGAATTAGAAGGTTAAACATTGAAACAGTGTACAAATTTCAAATACTTGGGAGTAGAGTTTAGTGACCAAAATGATTAAAAACTGGAAATAAATACCCGAATACAGTAATTCAGTAACAATCTGAATCTGCTCTACCCACTAATGAAAGACAGAACTATACCTCGCAAAGTGAAAACCATAATATACCTCTCTATTTTAAAACCAATATTGACTTATGGCCATGAATCATGGACATTAACATCAAGAACTAGAAGTCAACTTCAAGCAGCTAAAATGAAAGCCCTAAGACTCACAAAAGGTGCAACAAGACTGGATAGGCTACCAAATGAAGACATTAGAAGAGGAAATGGGAGTGGAGTGGATAGGAGGATACCAGATTTGTGAGAGATTAGGGACAGCTTAGTGGTTTGGGACACACTAAAAGAATGGGAGGAGGAGCGATATCCTATAAGGTTTTTAGAATGGACACCGGAAGGAAGGAGACCGGTAGAAAGACCAAAAATGAGATGGCTACAAAACATATGGCTACAAAACATAGAGAGAGGAGTAGAGAGGAGAGGCTCCAGTTTGCGGGAAGTTGATGAGATGAGGCTCTATGATGATCGCCAAGAATGGAGACAGTTCCTGAAGCAGGACGACTGACAGGCCTGTAGGCCTACCTGGCGTCTGGTGAGAAAGGTGAGAAATATATATATATACGTATATGTGTATAAATATATAATATATATATATATATATATATATATATATATAAAAGATATATATACTATATATATATATATACGTATAACGTCACAATATAGCAAGAGTCTCTGAAATATAGTACTTCTTGTTTTTATATTTTGATTTGTGTTTTTTTATGGGCTCCTTTTATTAGATGGAATTCTGTTGTAACAGAACATTTTTACCAGTCATATATATATATATATATATCTATATATATATATATATATATATATATATATATATATATATATATATATATATCAATATGACTGGTAAAAATGTTCTGTTACAACAGAATTCCATCTAATAAAAGGAGCCCATAAAAACATCAAAATATAAAAAGAAGTACTATATTTCAGAGACTTTCCTCTGTATTGTGGCGTTTTTTATGGGCTCCTTTTATTATATATATATATATATATATATATATATATATATATATATATATATTATATATATATATATATATATATACATAATTTATATGTACATACATACATACATTAATATATATATATATATATATATATATATATATATATATATATATATATATATATAATATGAGTCAGGAAGGGGTAAAAAAATATTTTTAGTGATAGAAGTCTAGGGAGACGCGGGCTGTTAAAACGGCTCTAATCAGCTTCCGAACATTTTCAAAACAGCAAATCCTCTGTAAAAGAAGATTCAATTTTAGATTTTTCAATATGTAAGACATAGGGGATTAATTTTAATATTAATTAGACTTGTACTCCTCCTCCTCCTGCTGTGAGGGCTGTCTTTCATTAGCGTGTAGTGATAATAAAAGGAAAAGCAAAATCTCTGACGAAGTGGTGATGCTCTTTCGATAAAAGACAACGATGTCGTGTTTTATCATTATTATATTATAATTATTTTTATTATCCAGTAGATGAAGCCAATGCATGTGAATAAGTGCACAGGGGCCACTGACTTGAATTTCAAGCCTACAAAGAATATGGTGCTCATTAGGAAGCAGGAAGAGAAGGTCAAGGAAAAAATGCCTGTCACCATCCGTATGTCTGAGGGAGCTACGATGTTAAAACAAAGAAGCTTTCATTAAATGTGGAGCAAATCTTTAGAATGATCTCGGAGATAGTGGGTCTCTAGATGCTATAGTAGATTCACATCAACTGTGCATTTATTGTCTAGGCCAGTCCCTTACGACGCTCCTGACTGGCTGTTGATAAGACAATCACGGGGCTGGAAACCCATAGTCTCTCTCGAGAGTTCACATAGGCAGGATGTATGTTCCACGTCTCCTGAGGGATACGTCTTTCCACCACAGGGGAGGTGGAACATACGTCCTTCTTATGTGAGCTATCTCGAGAGACTGAGAGTTTCCAGCCCTGTGACAGGCTTATCAAAAGCCAATCAGGAGCGTCGTAAGGGACGGGTCTAGACATCAAATGCACGGTTGATGTGCATCTACTATAGTAAGTTTATGAGAGGTTATGTTAACAAAAAGCGACATCATCGATTTTACTTTCGATAAAGTATGCTACAAATATAGGCTACAATTCTGCTTCCTTGAAGTCTGCCATCACTGTTTTTCACCATGGAAATCTATTCCTTCAAGGGGACTAATAGGAAAGTTATGGGTGTTTTTGGCTTGTTGCATAAGTTCAAGATAAAAATAGGAATAATAATAATATATAATATATAATACTAACTATGAGTGTTCCTACCCATAATCATAGGAACACTAGGCACGATCTCAAGATCCCTGCAAAGGAACCTGGAAAAACTAGATGGCGAACTAGCCCCAGGACTCATGCCAGAGAGTGCGCCTCTGGAAACAGCGCACATAGTGAGGAAAGTGATGGGCCCATTAAAAAGAAAAAAAAAGTATATATATACATATATATATAATGCATTAATATGCAAAAAGAATAATATTGGGGTAGTCACTTTTCATTTATTTTTTTAATCCTCCAGCCACTAAAAAAGAAAAAAGCTTCGTTAAAGTTTCAGATGAAGCTGTCAATCACTCTCGATTGAGGATGTTTTTCTGTGTGACTTGGTTCACTGCATTAGATATTACAGTTTACTTTTCATGTCATAGATATTATATTTTTAGGTATTTCCAGTTCAAATGTATTAAGACTGAACGTCATGCCATTCTTAGGTAGACAAATTTTACAGGCAAATTAAGAATAAGTTTAGATTGTTTAGAAAATCGTTTAATGGAAAGCAGACTATATACGAACATATTAGACTAGTTTAGATTCCAACGCAGCGATCTATGAATGATTATGTCCCTGAACGCCTTTTATAGTCTTCCAATTTATTTGAAGTCTTTTCACTGAACTATTGCATGACAAACACTTGATGCTAACACCAGACTCCTTGTTGAATTGAGTTGAGTTGAACATAGAATTTAGGCCAAAAGCCAATCACTGGGACCTATGAGGTCATTCAGCGCTGAAATGGAAATTGACAGTAAAAGGTTTGAAAGGTGTAACAGGACGAAAACCTCGCAGTTGCACTATGAATCAATTGTTAGGAGAGGGTGGAAATAAGATGAAGAAAGAGAATATGAAAGGAGGTACATTAAAAGGAACGAAAGTGGTTGCAGCTAGGGGCCGAAGGCAGGCTGCTAAAAACCTTAAGTAACGCCTATAGTGCCCCGCATGAGGTCCAGTGACGGCACTACCCCTCTACGGGGCATTTTTCTTGTTGTAACATAGCGTCACATCCCTATGAGTTTCTTTCTGTAATCTTACGTTCTCACTAATATCTCTTTCATGCGCTTTATATGTACACAGCTCTTCCATTTTCCTCTGTCAAGTATCTCCTACAAAGTATTATTTACAGCAAGGCGTTCCTGCTGATCTGACTGATGAGAATATGGCTTGAAAGATTTTCCGAGTCGGTAAGGCGTTCTAATTCACTCAGGTTCCTTTGCTTGTGCCGAACTATACTCTATTTTTTTTCATCTGTCCATCCGCCTGTGGTGTTTTTGTATGGTAACACTGCGTCCCGGGCTTTAGATAGTTACGCTAATTGTAAGTTTTAGGTAAATAAAAGGATATCTGGGTGTACATTTGTAACTGAAAAGTGTTTTAATAATTTACTGTATGCGAATTACACCGTTAATATTCGAAATAGGATATTATTATAATCGTTGAAGGTAAGCTGAATGCAACTATCTAAAGCCCGGGACGCAATGTTACCATACAAAAACACCACAGGCGGATGGACAGATGAAAAAAATCAGAGTATGTATAGTCTCTCATGAACGTCAGTGTAATCGACAAAAGAAATGTGAAGTAAAGGCGTAAGATTTTGCCTCGACCACTCCCCCCCTCACCTCATGACTAATCACGCCCAAACCCCAACCAGGTTTACGAAAAAAAGCTTCCAGATCAGGCATTAACAGGAAGATATGATTTTCCAGTAACACCAGCTGAGATAGTATTATGGAAGTAAAACGATACATGTCATATGTATGTATGTATGTATGTATGTATGTATGTATATATATATATATATATATATATATATATATATATATATATATATATATATATCGAGCTACACATGTCCTTTAATATCTAATTCGCTATACCTCGGAATTAATATATTTCCATATATGTTAACCGAAGGGGAATTTTTTAGTTGACAAGAAATTCGTCGGCTCACGGGCGCGAACCATTAAGCCAACAAATTCAGGACGCACAGCGAAGCATTAGACCACGGTAACGTTGTGGTACTTTTGTCTGCACCTAGCCATTATATGAGTCATATCACATTACCGTGATTCATATACATACATGTGGTGGCTGTGTGATCTAATGCTTCACTGTGCGTCCTGAATTTGTTAGTTCGATGGTTCGCGCCCGTGAGCCGACGAATTTCTTATCGACTAAAAAATTCCCCTTCGGTTAACATATATGAGAATATATCAATTCCGAGGTAGAGCGAATTAGATATTAAAGGACATTTGTAGCTCGATGTATGTATATACTATAATGAACAACCAAATCAGTGAATAGGCTTTATTATAACGTACGACTAATAAAACTTTACGGACAAAATGTGTGATAAACATGCTGTTCATATCAATTTCCAAGACATGCTTTAATGAAAAGTCGTCATTATTGGAATTAGTAATGAAATTAAAACCTATTTTCCTGAAATGTTCTTCCAGAGAACGAGAAAAACAGAAAATGATTCTGTATAAACACAAACACACACATGTAAAAACTAGTTGAATGACTGGTTTTAGCGTCTCCAAAGAGTCCCCGAAGCTTGCGCATAATTAGAAAAAGTGGTGAAGAATTATTCCAAATCTCTATCATCTGCTGGACGTCACTGACATTCCAAGGAATCCTCAAGACTTCCTGAGGACAGATGCAGCCCCAGTGGAGACGAAAATGTTTCCAGAATCCAGAAGCGTCAGGGGGCAGATTAAAACACCAGGGATAACTCAGTATCTAGCGATATGGAGAACCTACGAGATGAACTAAGGAAAAATCGAAAGTTAATTTAGAACAGATCAAACGAAATGAAGAGAAATCCTCGTGGATACTTTTTGGAATAGAAAATTCCGCCGGATCAGTACCTTTGCTTAGCTGGTGAGCAAAGAAGACTACTTTTGATCAACTTCCAGATGAAGAAACCATGACAATGTCGATGTAGCAGAACCGAGAAGGGCGAGTTTTGCGTGGGAAATCATTCCTGGAGATGGCGGTGGAGGATTCAAACAGCTGTCGCTTGGGCTCGGGGTAAGTACAATGCTTTTTACACATGTAAAGTAATTTTTGTTTTGTGCTATTGAGTGCTTATTTCGCGTATACTCTGCAGTGGCAACCTCTGGCGTGGCGTTAAAGCCCGTAAGTTTCATGACGACAAGATAATGCGAAATGACTCAGGCATCGAGGGACACCTTCAGGTATTTGCTGTACTTCGGAGTGCGCTATGGAACGCTTTCAATCTTTCCAGTAAAGGAAGGTTTGCTTTCCATCAGGGAATGGCACGTCTCCTACAGTGAGCGGCAGAATGTCTGGTTTCAGGACTCTGCAAAGGAACCAAGTGTCTTCTACGTGGAAGCAGAGACGCCTTAGGATCTTGGCTAGCTGATGATGGAGCTGAGAATGGGGAAGGGTCAGTCCCTGGTAAAAATAAACCCTCATTTCGATGGTGCTCTGTTGGTAACGATGTTCCAGAGGTGAGATCACTTCTGATCGGCAAAGACCCCAAATCTATTCTCTCTCTCTCTCTCTCTCTCTCTCTCTCTCTCTCTCTCTCTCTCTCTCTCTCTCTATCTATCTATCTATCTATATATATATATATATATTAGATATATATATATATATTATATATATATATACATAGATATACATATATAGTATATATATAATAGACATATTATATATATAAATAAATATATATAATATAAATATACCTATACATAATATATATATAAACTATATATATATATATATATATATATACATATATATATATATATAAATATATATATATATATATATATATATATATATATATATATATATATATATATATATATACATAATATACATAATATATATATATATATATATATATATATATATATATATATATATATATATATATATACATTAATATACATAATATATAAATATATATGAACTTATAGCGTCTCTGTTGGCTGATTGGATAGCGTCACTGACTGTCCTGATTTCGTCCCCGGTCCACTTGGACGGTGGTTCGATCCCATGGGGGGACGAAATTATTATCAACTAAAAAATTCCCCTCGGTACATATATGAAAATATATCATTGGGAGGTAAAGTGAATTTAGATATTAAAGGACATTTTGTAGCTTGAATTGATATATACATGGATCACGGTTCGATGTGATAATTATTCATAACAAAAGGCTACGTGCTTGTCAAACGCTCGAATTGGCTAACATGGTAGACGGGGTTCCATATCGATTCTAATTACGAAAGCACCGAGGTCGAGGGGGATTGTAAGGTCAGAATCGATATGAACTTATAGCGTCTCTGTTGGCTGATTGGATAGCATCACTGACTGTCCTGATTTCGTCCACGTCCACTTGGAAAGTGGTTCGATCCCATGGGGGGACTAAATTATTATCAACTAAAAAATTTCCCCTTCGGTACATATATGAAAATATATCATTTGGGAGGTAAAGTGAATTTAGATATTAAAGGACATTTGTAGCTTGAATTGATATATAAAGGATCACGGTCGATGTGATAATTATTCATAACAAAAGGCTACGTGCTGTCAAACGCTCGAATTGGCTAACATGGTAGACGGGGTTCCATATCGATTCTAATTACGAAAGCACCGAGGTCGAGGGTGATTTGTAAGGTCAGAATCGATATGAAACTTATAGCGTCTCTGTTGGCTGATTGGATAGCGTCACTGACTGTCCTGATTTCGTCCCCGTCCACTTGGACGGTGGTTCGATCCCATGGGGGGACGAAATTATTGTCAACTAAAAATTCCCCTTCGGTATATATATGAAATATATCATTTGGAGGTAAAGTGAATTTAGATATTAAAGGACATTTGTAGCTTGAATTGATATATAATGGATCACGGTTCGATGTGATAATATTTTTATATATATATATATATATATATATATATATATATATATATATATATATATATATATATATATATATATATATATAATATATATAGCTAAATAGACAGATAGAGGGCCACAACTTCGAAGTAAGACATACTTAGTAAAATCATCAAGCACTATCATAAAGTTTGAATGATGGTTTATTGGCCCATGAAAAACAGGCCGATCTTCGTTTTGAGCTCCTCGATGCTGCCAAAATATACGAGCTCCTTCACTCACTGCTGGTGCAGCAACAAAAATCATACGACCTTTCAACCTTGATATATCAAAAGCCCACCTTCATGTACTTGCCGGAAATATTTGAAAACATCACAGACGACTTATTCCTCTGCCTTGGCGGATAAACGTGTTTCAAGCGACTCTCTCTTATCTTATAATAGGACTGAGTTGAGGTCGTTTTAACAACGTAGAAGACGTCTTCACCGAACAAAGCAATTGGCAACGCTCTTCAAAACTATGCCACAGAAGTTGCTTCGCTGGTATAGCGGTTACTGTCGTGGTATGGCACTCAGATGTCGCAGCTTCGCGTCTCACCCAGGGCGATGAAAAATCACTGGTTCTGTATCATAATCAGTTACTGGTGCAGTGTGGGGTCTGGGGTGGGAGGTTGAAACCAGCATTCTTTGGAAGCTTCAATTGAAAGCCAATGGCCCCTTTGGTGTGCTTGTTCCATGTGAACAGGTTTCATCTACAGTAATATAATAATAATAATAATAAAAATAATAATAATAATAATATGCGATGCGTACAAGCTTTTTTATCATGTGGCAACGAAAACTGAATTGAAAACTTAGTTGATAAAAAAATGGGGCAAAATTGTATAATTCTTTACTATTTAGTTGATAGAAATTATTTTGGGTAAACGAATAAAAAAATTCTTGAAAAATTCCTATTCATTACAACTTATATATAATGAACGTCGCGTATTCGAAACTTCTGTATGAATCTACATCAGCTCCGCTCCCCGCTACTCGATTTTGGTTTTCCTATAGTGAAAGCACTCACTCATTATAGTGAAAACACTCACCCATTCCTGTGGATTCTCTCCCAGGCCATCACCAAAAACAAGCAGTCTCTTTGTTTTCTAACGTTGAAATTATTACCCGCAAAGACCTGATTAAGCTTTCTCTTGTATGTATTACTCCTTACCAATATCAGCATCATTTTGATATACTTCTTGTCTATTAACATTCAACCCTCTAAGGGGATTGGATTAGAGCCGTCAGTGCCCCTCATGGGGTACAATGTAAGCTTAAGTAAAAGTTCTTTACAGTACTCCTTCGGCTTCTAGCTGCAACCACATTCAAGCCTTTTACTGTCCCTCTGCTCATATTCCCTTGCTTCCATCTTGCTATCCACCCACTCCTAACAATTATTTCATAGTATAACTGCCAAGTTTCCCTCCTGTTACACCTTTCAAACCTACCTATTCTCAATTTCCTTTCCAGCGCTGAATGACCGCATAGGTCCCAGCGCTTGGCTTTTGGTCTAAACTCTAATTTGCAATCCTGTCCACTCAACATGCAACAACTCATTCTTCAGAGAACTAACAATTAAGTCACAATAATACATTCTCTTCACACAACATTTCTCCTACTTATTCTACTCTTTGAGCCATTAGATGGATGGCTTTTTCTTGGGTATTTATTTCCCTCTACTGTCTATTTTTACCGTCTATTCTTATTTTCTCTTTCTTGTTTTTCCAGTTCACAATCATTTATTGCATTAGACATTCATCCTTTTTCATGCTGAGCTGAAATAAAGGATATTATTATTATTTTTTTTTTTTACCCACCAAGCATCCCATTTGAATACCAGTAACATAATATGTGCTTCCCTTTCTTCTTTTTTTTTCGTGTCAATAAATGCAAAGACATCTTGCTAACGTTGTGGCATCATCCATGAATCTTGCTTACTCCTCACACTCTCTTCCACCTATCTACTTCAACCTCTATCCATTTTGCATCCATCGTCTCGCCATACAATTCTCAGTTCTTTTAAACCAATTTCTCTCCAATTCTACTAAAATGTAAAGCCACCCTCTGGAACATTCTTTTCCAACTACCACTACACTCTGCTGTCTTTTTTGCCTCCACTAACTGACCTCTTTGATCAGCATTATATTCAACAGTATAGCCTCCCATACATCCTGTATTAACTCATACGTTAATATGTGTAAATGCACTACTACCTTCATACTATTCTTGCATTTTAATATTTCTTATCTATTTATTTATAATTTCCTATCATTTTTTTTTAGATAAATGGGATCTCTTCTTTCTGTATTTCACTTTACTTCCTCTTAATTCTTCCTAATGAACATCATATTCTTTGGAAGCTTGAATTTCAAGTCAATGACCCCTTTGGTGCGCTTGTTCTGTATGGATAGGTTTCATCTACCGCATAATAATAATAATAATAATAATAATAATAATAATAATAATAATAATAATAATAATAATAATAATAATAATAATATGTTTTGTTAAAAATAACTGCTGCTTCAGCACTATTAATCTTATAAAGAGTCTTCTCTATCTTCTGATGACGGCTTTCTCGTTGTTGCTTAGACTGGCGAGCAACGCAACAAAGCGGGCCATGGTAAAATTCGGTTTGAGTCATTTGATTTATTATTGCTTATACAATTCTCTCTCTCTCTCTCTCTCTCTCTCTCTCTCTAACGCGACGTTTCCTCCTGATCGACAGGACATTATCAAGCGATAACTGCTGAGGGACTGAATTCCAGTGTTGTTGTTGTTGTTTAAGATTAAGCTGGCCTTGTGCCAGCACGGGCTCTTGCTCACAGAGCAGCCCGTAATTCATATTGCTATGAGATGTGAGATGCTTAGGATATGCAATCTTTATTGTGATCAATGAATGATGTGGTGAAGGTGATTTGATATTGAATGAAGGATTGATGGGCAAGGTTGAAACCCTTTAAACCCTAAGGTACCCTTCAGTCGTAGGAAAAGCTGGATAGTAGTAAGTGTTGGCTAGTAGGAGAGACCAACAGATTGGAAGAATGAAGGTTTGAGTTGTAGGCACAGTTAGCTAGTAAGGTAGCTCGTGAATTTCTGAGACATGTTCCTTTTCCGGTCCGCTTTCTTTGGGTGTGTGTTGTCTGGTGAGTGTGGTGGATGGATAGTGATGAGCGTGAGGGAGGGTGATGGAGGAGGCAAGAGGTGAATGGGGATGTCTGTTTAAATAGGTTTGTCTTTTTTGTCTTGCATGTTATGTGGGTTAGGTTGGGATGTGGTAGTGGTCGTGATTGTTGGCATCATGTGCTGTCAGTCAGGGTTGTGTTCTGTTCCTACCTAGGTGGTGGGTAGGAGCATAGGAAACCTGCTAATTCATGGGGTGTTTGCTAGAATGTGCTTTGTGATTTGAGTGGTTGTGCGTTCATTTCCTATGTACCTATCTCTTAGTTGCTCCGTTTCTGGACAGTCTAAGAGGTAGTGTTCTAGAGGTTCTTCTGGAATTCTTTCGCAGTACTTACATGGCCTGGGATCGCCTACTATCTTTTGCCAAGTGCATTGGTATCCCAGCCTTAGACGATGAATTATGACTGCTAGTGCTCTTGACATATCTTTGGGAATGTCATGTGGTTGCAGACTGGTGGTGTCTACATACCACTTTGCAGTGTTAGAGCCTCCAAAGACCGCTCTCTGACTTTGCTTTCTTCTTGCACTTGACAGTATGCTGAGGCTTTGCTTTTAAGTTGAGTCAGTGAGTGGCTGATTTTAATACCTATGTTGTTAATGTGCAACCCACTCTTTGCTATGGGAGTCTGCTTCCTCATTTCCTTGGATTCCTATGTGACTTGGAATCCAGTTTGAGAGTAATCTGTCTGTTTCTGATTTGGTGGATGTTAGCAATTGCCCATATACTTGTCAGGAGTTTGATATTTTCTTTTGCCTTGCCTTTTGTGATGGCTTGTATTGCTCCTTTTTGAGTCGGTGTGGATAGTTGTGTTTCCTAGTTTGTGTTGAGCGTCTTTAGCGCTTTAGCGATTGCTATCAGCTCAGTCTGTAGAGTGGAGGCGTTATCTGAGAGCCTCCAGCTCCCTTTTAGTGATGTTGAGTAGACTCCTGCTGCCGCTGCAGGAATGCTGAGGTCTACTGATCCATCTGTAAAGTATTCATTTGTGGCTGTCGTTTTCCTTATTGAATCTTGTGCTGCTTGTTTCAGCTGTTTGAACGGTGCATGCTTCTTTGCTTGCCGGTAGGACTGTGTAGTTGATATTGAAGAGTTTCTGATTTCCAGGGTGCTGGTTCTACATACTCAGCAAGAGGAGAGTCTTCTCTGATGTCAGCAGCATGCTTTTGCATGCCTACTCTTCTCAGTGTTTCTAAAAAGTGGTTGCCAGAGTATGTCTTGGGTGGGTCTAGATCTTCGTGGAGATCAATGCACTTTTTGATCTCTCTTTTTAGTGGACAGTTCCTTTCATTTTTTAAGGTTTTTAGCAGGATGGACGTGTTTCTCTGGTCTATTCTGTATGTCAGAGACTGTAGTTTTGTTTCATGTCTCAGAATGCATAAGTTAGTCCACATTGGAGCACCTGTGATGAGTCTCAGGGCATTGTTTTGAATTACTTCAAGGCTCTTTTGTTCTGTGCTTGAGAGACTGGTGAGAACAGGTGCGGCATACTCACCGTTGACCTTATTGTTTGTATGTAGAAGGTTCTGAGGGCGTGATATACTGCTCCCTGTTGTAGAGAGGTGATCCTCCTCATGGCATTGTGTCTGCATTTGACTTTCTGCTTGAGTATTTCAAGTTCTTTGCGTGGGGAGAGTTGCTTGTTTATGTTAACTCCTAGGTACACAAAATTGTCTACCCATTCAATGGGTTCACCATGAGCTGTATTTCATTTGGGTCTAGACTGTGTTTGATGGCCATTGCTTTTGTCTTTGCAGTGTTGATTTTTTAGACCTAGGTCTTTGCATTATTTTTCAATTTGTATTATTGCACTCTGCATGTTCTGGTGAGATCTGTGTCTGTCTGTGCTGACTAGGCAGACATCATCTGCATAAATGAACCTATTTCAACTCCATTGGGTAGGGTGTTGTGGCTAATTTTTCCATTAAAACATTGAAAAGGAAGGGGCTGAGTATGCTCCTCCTTGAGGTGTTCCATTCTCTAGACTGAGAAAGTCCGAGCTTGCTCCTTGGAAGGTGACTCTAGCCTGTCTGTTTTGCGTGTATCCTTTGGCCCATGCTAAAAGGTTGCCCTTTACCGCCTTGTCAGCCAAGGCTTCAAGGATGGCAGCTGCACTGGCTAGCTCATAAGCTTTTTCTAAGTCCAGAAAAACTACTATTGCTTTCCTTTCGTTGATTGTGGACATGACATCTGCTAGGCATTCCTGTGTGCCTATGCCCTCTTTGTAGGCATATAGGCGATGGTGTAGAGGTCCTGTTTTCCATAGCAGTCTGTTTAGCACCATTCTCTCTGCAGTCTTTTTCTGTGCAACTGATGAGAGAGATGGGTCTGTAGGAGTTGGGTTCTTTGGGCTTGGGAATCGGCTGTGTATTTTGTTGGTTCCATTGTGTGGGTCTACTGCGTTCTGTGTATGTTCTATTGATTATATGGAGATGAACTGTTTGGCTGCCGTTCCCATGTTCTTCAGCATGCTATATGTGATCATGTCTGCTCCAGGGCTGTGTCTGTTCCCTTTGAAGGGCTTTGCCCAGTTCCTTTAGTGTGAATGGAGTGTCTGTATCATCAGGGATGTTGCAGGCCGTGTTAATGGACTCTCCATCTCCCTGGGTCTAGTGCCACTTGCTTTCTCTTGTGGTTTGTGGTAGGTGTGCCGATTTGGTCCTGTCGGCAAAATGCTGTGCAAGTCTGTTTGCTTCAGCTTGAGGGTCAGGATGGTGTGGTTGTGTTATCTTGGATTTTCCTGATATTTTGTTGAACCATTTGAACATTTTTGCAATGGGAGTAAGTCGGGTGGTCTGTGAGCACCATTTAAGCCAGGTTTCTTGCTTCACTTCTTTGGCAGTTTGTGTTGCATGGTTTATAACTTCTCTTAGGAGAGCATGCATCTCATCAGTGGGATTGCGTCTGAAGAGTTTTCTTGTCCTATTTACTCTTGAGTTCATTTCCTTTATTCTTGTGTTGTAGTACCAGCTGTCCTTGTGGGGGTTTTGGTTAGTGGTAAAAGTTTTCTTAGGCATGGAGATGTTTGCTGCATATGCAGGCTACTCACAAAGTCCTCTTGAAGTGTGTTTTATGTTTTGGGCCGGAGTTTGGAGGTACTGTGTTGCCCACTCAGTCATTCGGTTTTCAAAAGTGGGCCAGTTTGCCAGGTCCGGTCTCCATCCTGCTGTGGCAGGGGGTGGTGGAGGGGGAATTTTTGTTATTTTTATGCTGGTTTCAGTTGCAAAGTGGTCGCTGGTTAGTATTGGGTGCACTTTCCATGCACATTCTTCTTTCAGGTTTTGGGATACGAAGCTCAGGTCCAGTCTACCTCCTCGGAGGTGAGTAGCTTCGTTTGTGTCATTTAGCAGTGCCACTTCAGGAAATTCTTCCAGGAGCAGATGTATGTGTCTGCCTGCTGCATTTGTATGTTGTTGGGATCGTAGGCATGGATGATGCGCATTGAAGTCTCCTGCAAAAATGTGTTTTCTCTGGAGGCAGCACTGAAGAGGTTTTCTCCTTCAAGGATTTTGTCATGGCCTTTGTATATATTGTGAATGACTAGTGAGGTATTTTCTAGCCTTATCTGGATGCTTAGCGTTTCAATGCCTTGCCCACAGTCTATGTTCTTATTTTCTCTGATGGAATTGTTGCTTTCACCAGGTGATTAAACCTCTGTTTTCATTTGTGTGTGGGGTTTTTGTATACTGTGTATCCTGAAAAGAGAATTTGTTGGTTTCTCTAACAAGCGTTTCCTGTAGGAGGACAACGTCATGTTTTTCTACGAGCACCTGTGATTGCAGTGTGGCGTATTTGGTGTTGCACTGTTTATGTTCCATTGAAGGATTTTTAGGGTTGAGTGTGTGCTGTTTTCGTCATTTGGGGTGTTGTTTGGGTTTTGATTGTTCTGCTCCATTTTAGTTTATCAATGATACCAGTGTTTTTCCTGAGCTCTGCAGTAAAGTGTGCTCTGGGAGTAAGTGGTGAAGAACTTGCGATACTACCGCTGCTATTTCCCTCCTGAGTTCTTCACGTGTGAGGTGGTTGTAGCTATGTGTTGGTGGGGGGCTCTTGGGCACTTAACCTGACTATCCGGTACGGGGTGTTACTCTCATGAACGGGGTGGGAGGAAGAGGGCATGTTTGGGAGGAATGGCTGGGGTGGGGGAGAAGTGGATGTTTTGGTGTGGAGTAGGGTAGGAAGGAAGTTGGGTCTGGCATTTGGGACCTGCGTGGTTTCTCTGTGTGTTATAGTGTGCTTCTGTGAGTCTGGGGTCGCAGTTTTCGTGGGGCTTCGTTGAGGTTGCTTGCTGTTTCTGTGTCTGTGTAGGTGGCTGGTGTGTTGGTTTTTTGTGATTGTGGTCCTGTTTTATGTGTTTGCTGGTAGTGTTGGGGTCTGTGTGATTGTGGTGGTTTGTGTGTGTGTTGTTGGATGGGTGCTGCCATTGTTTGGCGAGATCTCTTTGGGGTTCTTGCTGTGTGGTAGGTGGTTGTGATGTGATGTGTATGTGTGAGTTTTTGTTGTTTTCTGTGGTTGGGGGAGGAGATCCTTTCATATTCCATATTCTTTTCAGTCTTTCCATGCAGCCCTTGTACCATGCATGGTGTCCCTTGTGGCAGTTAGGGCATCTGGCTGTTGTTGCCTCCTTCTTTTTGTGCTTGTCGATGCAGTCACTTGTTGGGTGTTTCCCACTGCAAACACCGCATATAGGCTTAGCTGTGCACTCCTGCTGGTGATGGCCAAATCGTTGGCACTTAAAGCATCTTAAGGGTTCAGGCGTGAAAACCTCGGTGTGGTATTTCCCCCATGTCGGG
This sequence comes from Macrobrachium nipponense, assembly GCF_015104395.2. Lineage (NCBI taxonomy): Eukaryota > Metazoa > Arthropoda > Malacostraca > Decapoda > Palaemonidae > Macrobrachium > Macrobrachium nipponense. Next base: position 113,546,613 of record NC_087202.1, read on the forward strand.
TTATGTCGACGAAAGGGGGCCTTTTGCCTTGGAAGTGACAAGGACTTTCTTAGAATTGGGTTCGTTTTGCCTTGTTTAGGCATCTTTCAGCGTGTAACTACTCCTGGGAGCTTCTTGATGGGGTCGACTGGAAGGGTAGTTGGGTATCCAGTATGATCACCTTTTTCAGTTTTCTGTGTGGGGTCTAAGTACTGGAATTTTGGTTGCTTGAGTATTTTCTGCTGATTCTTGGTTTCTGTGATAATAAACTGTCCTCGCTTGTTGGGTTTGGCTGTTATTTGTATTGTGTGTTTGTGTTCAAGATCTTTAACCGCCGTATACGTCGTCTGATTGGAGTGAGGATTACCTTGAATTTGTGTATGGGGGAAATTCTTTTAGAGATTGTGTGTCGATTTGAGTGTTGTCTTGTGATGTTGCAGGAGGTTGTGTGTGAGTGGTGTTAGGTGCTTTCTCATTTTCCTTAATTTTTTTTCAGTTGCCAGCTACCTGGTAGTCATTGTCATCGTTTCCATGTGTATCATAGTCATCAGAGCTGTCCATGGTGGGGAATGGTAGGAGAGGTTGTTTATTTGTCTGAGGGGGGGTGTCATCTAGGGCTTTGGGAGAGTGAAGTCTTGGTCTTTGAATCTTGGGAGAGTTGTCATCAGGGGAGCTGCCGGCTGATCTGGTCCGTCTTCTAGTCATCATTGTCTTAGAGGGTGATGGTTTGGTGGGAGATGATGAGGGAGAGGGTGAGGATGCCATTTATGAATGATCCAAGTAGAGAGAGAGGGTTTGTGAGGTGAAAATGTGTGTGTGTGAGTTGCCTGAAGGGCTTGGTTTTCAATTACAATGAGTCCTGGCTTATGGAAGGCGCCAGCCTATGGTTTCCTGTGCTACTTGCAATATAGTATTGCGACAGTAGGAAGATTTGTCTCTTTGGTCTTGCTTCTGTTGGAGTTTTTAGACCTCAAGGGCTACCAAATGTTTCACAAGAGAGACGGTGTTAATAAGAGAAAGTTATTTTTTGAGAAAAGGAGGAGTAATATTAAGTCTTCAAATTGCTTATAAGAGTGAGAGAGCTCTCTCAAATCTTATTATTCCTTGCTAAGCGCGCCAACTATAAAGTCGGCAGGGCTAAAATGCAGGGAAAGTCTGCAGCAAGCTGATTGGCTGGTGGCCGAGAAGCACAAGCTTGAAAACCTACAAAGAAGCTTGAAGGTTTTTGTGCTAGCTTCTGATTGGTCGGTGGCTGCCGGTGGGAGGAGTCTGGGCGGAGCTGGGGCTGGAAGCGGGGCGGAGTCTAGGAGCGGTGTGAGCGGAGGTGTTGCTACCACGGATGCCGAGCAGCAACTGAATTCCAGTGGCGAGTCCTTCTCCTTTTATCGTGGTGTTGCGAGCTCTCCAGTACGGTCAGAGCACTTCTCCGGTAGGTCGAGTTTTTATTGGTTCCCGGGAAGGTGACTCATACGGCGGGCGTTGACTAGTCTTGCAGACCTTCTCAGGTAGGGGGTATCACCGGGAGCCTCTTGATTGGCTTCTACCTGCGTGACGTCACCCCTGGTATTATTCTCATGTCCGGTGTTCGTTCCATGCGCGCTGGTACTTTCGTTAGGGGAGAGGGGTGTGGTCCTCCTCACACACGTCGGTATCAGGAACGCTTCTTGGGTGGTATTGAGGGGAGGCTTTTCTTCGAGGATGAGCAGCGCTTCTAGGAGACGCAGACGTCGTGGGTCAGGTGCTCTCCCGATGAATCTTAGTATTCCTGACGATGTCGTCTCTCGTGATGTTCTGCGGTGTACTGCAAGGGCGTTGCTGCCTAATGGCGCCCTCCTGGGCGTGGCAGGAAATCCTTTGTTGATTTTTGCAGGCGCATCGTCGTCATGCCGATGTAAATCCCAGGGCAACCCTTGGGGGGGGCTTCCGTATCGGTAGACGACGTTGGACTGCTTCAGGGGGTCTCCTGCCGGTGGGGAGGGGTTGTTCTTCATCAGGAGGTCTTTCGTACGCCGATTCTTGTAGTAAATAATGAGGGACACTCTCTTTCCTTCCTCCATGGGGCGGACGTGTTCCTATCTATATTTTCTTATGGCTGCTTCTTCTTCCTTGTATTGGTGGTGCATGAAGGCTTTATAGAGAGTTTGATATCCTCCGGGGGCGGAATGTTACCTTCTCTCTTCCTCCGTCATGTACCACTTGTCAAGGGCGGCTCGAGTTTCTCGGTTTACGAGTTTGTTCGAGTACCCATTGTTAATTAGCATCTGGGATGCTCGGTCGAGTTCGAGGTGTGTGTCCTGCCACGTCGAACAGTGCGAGAGGGCCCTCCTGACGAAGGCCCTGACGGTGGTGGTCTTGAAACCGCGCAGGACACTTGCTATCACCATTCAGACAAAGTCCGAGGTTCGTAGCTTTGGTGTAAACGGTCGTCGCCAACTTCTGATTCGTCTTCGTGACAAGGACGTCGAGGAAGGGGAGCCGATCGTTGCTGCTGTACTCGACAGTGAAGTTGAGTGCGCTGTTCTGCAGGAACTGCTGCCGAAGGGCTTCTACCTCATCCTCGCAGTCGGCTTGCACGAAGATGTCATCGATGTAGCGTGCGTATGTGCTGGGGACATCTGTGTTGCGAGAAGACCCTTTCTTCCACTTCTCCCATGTAGAAGTTAGCGAAGAGGACTCCTAAGGGGGACCCCATCGCTACGCCATCCTTCTGGCGGTACATCTGTCCTCGGTGGGTGGTGAAGGGGCTCTCTTCGTACAGATATCCAGCAGGGTTCTTAAGGAGTCTTCTGGGATGTTAGGGGGGTCTCATATCGGGATTCCTATATACCCGCTCCATGATGATCCCTATCATCTCTGTCGACTGGGACGTTGGTGAATAGGGACTCAACGTCTAAGGACGCCATGGTTCCCGCACCGGGTGAGTCGCGGATCTTCTCCAAAAATTCCACCGATGAGGTGAGGCAGTACCTGGAGGGGATATAGGGGGTCAGAATTTTATTAAGGCGTTGGCCAGAGCGTAAGTCGGGGCGGGCGTTTGGCTGATGATCGGGCGTAGGGGGTTGCCTTCCTTGTGGGTCTTCACGTTCCCGTAAAGGTAGCCGAGGCTGTAGTCACCTTGGATGGGCGGGAGGTGTGTGACATTCGTAGCAGCATTCACGGCTGTGATGACCTGGTTGGCATCGCGTTTGATGTCTTCCATAGGGTTCCTTGTAAGCCTCTCGAACTTGGGGACATCAGACAAGATGGCGTAGAGTTTCTCGAAGTATTCAGAGGTGCTGATGAGCACACACGTGGCTGTCTTGTCTGCGCGTCTTATGGTGATGTCTTCTCTCTTCTTCAGATCTGCGGCTGCCTCCTTCATCTCTTTGGTGTAAATACCGCTCGAGTATGACCCCCTGTCCGTAAGGGCCTCTGCTAGCAGAAGAGGTTGAAGGGCGTCCGTCGTTGTTAGGATCTTCTTTGCTTCAACTGCTGAATCGAGTCGAGGAGCATCTCAATCTCCAGGCTTTTCTCGTGTTTCTTCGGTTTTTGACATGAAGTGGCAGTTTAGTCCGAGGTTTAATATGTCATTTTGTTCAGGGGTGGGCTGGTATGGAGTGAGGTTGATATACCTCTGTGTCTTTTCTTGAATGCGTAGCTTACCGCCGTTGAGGGCGACAAGCTTGCGGGTTACGCCCCTAACCCGGTTACGCATGTCTTCTTCGCTTAGGTAGGCAAGGCGCGCGTTAATATCTTCGTAGGTGGGAGGCTCGCGCTGGTCCTCCGCTCGGTCGTCTGGTTGGTGGTGGTGGTCTCTTGCAGGGGTGTCGTGTCTGGTATTGTCATCAGGATCAGGGCGGACAGCTTCAGCACGTATTTCCGCCCATTCTTCTCGCAGGCGGTGATGTTCCTCCTTCAGGGTCTTCATATCGGCAGTCTTCTCCCGTAGTTGCCGCTGTAGGAGGGACGTTCTGAAGTCCCTGGTCCTTTCCTTCATTTCTTGCTGTGGGGTCGTGCAGCCTGATGTTTGTATATTTCGGAAGGAGACCCTCTCGTAGACATGTTTTGTTAAAAATAACTGCTGCTTCAGCACTATTAATCTTATAAAGAGTCTTCTCTATCTTTCTGATGACGGCTTTCTCGTTGTTGCTTAGACTGGCGAGCAACGCACCAAAGGGCATGGTAAAATTCGGTTGAGTCATTTGATTTATTATTGCTTATACAATTCTCTCTCTCTCTCTCTCTCTCTCTCTCTCTCTCTCTCTAACGCGACGTTTCCTCCTGATCGACAGGACATTATCAAGCGATAACTGCTGAGGGACTGAATTCCAGTGGTTGTTGTTTAAGATTAAGCTGGCCTTGAGCCGCACGGGCTCTGCTCACGAGCAGCCCGTAAATTCCAGTGGCGAGTCCTTCTCCTTTTATCGTGGTGTTGCGAGCTCTCCAGTACGGTCAGAGCACTTCTCCGGTAGGTCGAGTTTTTATTGGTTCCCGGGAAGGTGACTCATACGGCGGGCGTTGACTAGTCTTGCAGACCTTCTCAGGTAGGGGGTATCACCGGGAGCCTCTTGATTGGCTTCTACCTGCGTGACGTCACCCCTGGTATTATTCTCATGTCCGGTGTTCGTTCCATGCGCGCTGGTACTTTCGTTGGAGGGGAGAGGGGTGTGGTCCTCCTCACACACGTCGGTATCAGGAACGCTTCTTGGTGGTATTGAGGGGAGGCTTTTCTTCGAGGATGAGCAGCGCTTCTAGGAGACGCAGACGTCGTGGGTCAGGTGCTCTCCCGATGATCTTAGTATTCCTGACGATGTCGTCTCTCGTGATGTTTCTGCGGTGTACTGCAAGGGCGTGCTGCCTAATGGCGCCCTCCTGGGCGTGGCAGAAGAGGTTGAAGGGCGTCCGTCGTTGTTAGGATCTTCTTTGCTTCCAACTGCTGAATCGAGTCGAGGAGCATCTCAATCTCCAGGCGTTTCTCGTGTTTCTTCGGTTTTGACATGAAGTGGCAGTTTAGTCCGAGGTTTAATATGTCATTTGTCTGAATGGTGATAGCGAGTGTCCTGCGCGGTTCAAGACCACCACCGTCAGGGCCTTCGTCAGGAGGGCCCTCTCGCATGTTCGACGTGGCAGGACACACACCTCGAACTCGACCGAGCATCCAGATGCTAATTAACAATGGGTACTCGAACAAACTCGTAAACCGAGAAACTCGAGCCGCCCTTGACAAGTGGTACATGACGGAGGAAGAGAGAAGGAACATTCCACCCCCGGAGGATATCAAACTTTTCTATAAAGCCTTCATGCACCACCAATACAAGGAAGAAGAAGCAGCCTTGAAGAAAATAATAGAGGAACACGTCCGCCCCATAGAGGAAGGAAAGAGTGTCCCTCATTATTTACTACAAGAATCGGCGTACGAAAGACCTCCTGATGAAGAACAACCCCTCCCCACCGGCAGGAGACCCCCTGAAGCAGTCCAACGTCGTCTACCGATACGTATGCCCCGCCCAAGGATGCCCTGGGATTTACATCGGCATGACGACGATGCGCCTGTCAAAAAGGATTTCCTGCCACGCCCAGGAGGGCGCCATTAGGCAGCACGCCCTTGCAGTACACGCAGAAACATCACGAGAGACGACATCGTCAGGAATACTAAGATCATCGGGAGAGCACCTGACCCACGACGTCTGCGTCTCCTAGAAGCGCTGCTCATCCTCGAAGAAAAGCCTCCCCTCAATACCACCCAAGAAGCGTTCCTGATACCGACGTGTGTGAGGAGGACCACACCCCTCTCCCCTAACGAAAGTACCAGCGCGCATGGAACGAACACCGGACATGAGAATAATACCAGGGGTGACGTCACGCAGGTAGAAGCCAATCAAGAGGCTCCCGGTGATACCCCCTACCTGAGAAGGTCTGCAAGACTAGTCAACGCCCGCCGTATGAGTCACCTTCCCGGGAACCAATAAAAACTCGACCTACCGGAGAAGTGCTCTGACCGTACTGGAGAGCTCGCAACACCACGATAAAAGGAGAAGGACTCGCCACTGGAATTCAGTCCCTCAGCAGTTATCGCTTGATAATGTCCTGTCGATCAGGAGGAAACGTCGCGTTAGAGAGAGAGAGAGAGAGAGAGAGAGAGAGAGAGAGAGAATTGTATAAGCAATAATAAATCAAATGACTCAACCGAATTTTACCATGCCCGTTTGGTGCGTTGCTCGCCAGTCTAAGCAACAACGAGAAAGCCGTCATCAGAAAGATAGAGAAGACTCTTTATAAGATTAATAGTGCTGAAGCAGCAGTTATTTTTAACAAAACATGTCTACGAGAGGGTCTCCTCCGAAATAATAATAATAATAATAATAATAATAATAGTGAAGTTGATTGACAAAACCAGCAAGAAAGTATCACTCACAGATATCGCAATACCATGGGGCACCAGAGTAGATGAGAAAGAAAGAGAAAAAATCGTTAAGTATCAAGACCTGAAAATAGAAATAAGGATATGGAATATACCAATGGAAATTGCACCCATAATCATTGGGACACTAGGCACGATCCCAAGACCTCTGGAAAGGAACCTGGAAAAATTAGATGTTGAAGTAGCTCCAGGACTCATGCAGAAGCGTGTACTACTAGAAACAGCGCACATAGTATGACAAGTGATGGATTCCTAGGGAGGCAGGATGCAACCCGGAACCCCACACTATGAAAACCACCCAGTCGAATTGGATGACTGTGATAGAAAAAAATTAATAAGAAGACTATTTCCCTTACAATGTTTTTAAACGATTATATCGAGATATTTTCCTTCAAGGCCATATATTCACAGCAATAAATTCCTTTTCAATATCGTGTCATCTCTTCTATCACTTACATTTGTGACAAAATCCCCCAGCACAACCACCCTTTCCAACAGAATCAGTCTCTCCCAAAAACGTTCGCTTTCATTCTTTAAATATTGCATATTGTACTCGTATAGTGCTACACTCAATCTCATCCACACAATAATCAGTATCACTTAACAGCACTCCTTACTGGCCCTCACAGTTTTCTTGATATAACTTACACCCGCTTTGACCACCATAAATCCCTTCTTAAAACACCAGTCCTCAATATTCTGGCATTGTACTTTGGTGTCAATATGTTCTATAATACTCCCTTTACATCTTTTAAACATACAAACCAGCATGTTATCTCTTCTACCTTACTTTCAAAATTCTCAGGTAAGACACAATACTTTGCAATATTTGGCTTCTAAAACTTCCGTCAACTGTACAAACACTTTTCGAGAATATGATAAAAACTGCAACTCTTTGACTCTTATTACGAACTAGAAATAAAGTTACATCCGGGGGTTGACTACAAACACATTTGTGTTGCGAGTGTCAGCTGGAGCGTAAAAATATGAACTAATTCTTGAATAGTAATTCCCCCAAAAGTTTGACAGAGTTTCAGGCACACTGTTATTTTTTTTCTTTCTTTTAACCTCTTGTTTTGCCGTTTGGATGAAGTTTCTGAATTACAACGCCTGCGTTCGTGTGTGACAAGTAAATTACCAAAAGCGATCTGTACACGCCGTCCTCTCTTATCTATAAGCAAATAAACGGAAAAAGGAGAAAATTTCCATCCTCAGTTCGAACACAAAGGTTATTTGGTCAGTTTGAATCGTAGCTCATATATCCAAGTCAATAACAATTCCGAGAATTTCAGTCTACGTAAACGTAGGAGTGAATTTAACAGACAGATATACTGATGCCACACATGTTGGTGTTCTTTGGAGCAGAGAGAGAGAGAGAGTGGGTGGGTGAGTGTGCGTGTGAAAGATCGTTTATGGGTAATTTGCAGTACGGAATCATGGACACACTGAACAAAGCTGGATAAAATAAAGAAATACATACATACACACACACCAACACACACACACACACACACACACACACACACACACACACACACACACATATATATATATATATATAATATATATATATATATATATATATATATATATAAAAGTCTACAATACAGATATACTGGATCCTAGGACTGTTTTAGTTCCTTGTTGCTAGAATTAAAATGACGTTCCAAAAAAAAAAATGGTTATTATAAAGGGATTTAAAGATATCATTTTTGCATACGTCTTATATTGAAAGACTTACAGTGTAAGTAAATACAAGCCATATGATGGCTAACCTGGTAAGACATTTTAATCTTGAAATACACGTAGAATAATCTCTCAGGTTTGTTTACCATGCAGCCTAGGCTTACTTGCTTTCTACATGTCACAATTAACTATATCAGCTAGATTAAACAATGAAAAATAAAAAAATAAAAGACAAATAAAACATATTTTCAAATTTCCAATTTGAAAAAGGCCCATAAAAATCGTTATTTCAAAAACTATTTCCTTGGAAAACTCAAAACTTACAAAATGAAAAATGCATTCGCGGGGAACTTCCACAACAAAGTTAAGTCTATCTTAGTTTAACCAGACCACTGAAGTGATTAACAGCGCTCTCAGGGCTGGTTACCTAGCAACGGGACCTACAGCTTATTGTGAAATTCGAAGCACATAGAAAAATGCATTTTTTATCGGCAGAAAAAAATTCCTCTGATTCCACGTTGGCAGACCAGGGAATAAAACCCGGCTTCTGAGATCGGTAGTCGAGAATGTAACCAACTCGTCCAACGATGAATTCGCTCAGAAGAGACCTGCTGCATCTTTCAACGGATCGAATACCCGAGGGAGGAGGAGGAGGAGGAGGAGATGATGCTCGAACTTAAGATCTCAGAGGAGATTCAGGCGAAGGCTGAACGAACGAAAAGCTGCCATCAAGGACGTGTCCTTGTTTGGGTTTGAGCTCTTCTTGTCCTTAGAAAAGTCAAACCTGGTAAAATATCCAGTCCATGGAAAAATCAATCCTGGTAAAACAACACGTAAAAATGACGTCAAAGTTCCTTCGGCGCAATCGAGTTTTTGCACAGCGTATAATGCTGTATGAAACTCTCAGCCACAGCTAATGCAACTCTCTGTCACGGCCCATGAAACTCTCAGCCGCGGCCCATGAAATATTCAGCCACAGTCTGGTAGTGGCCTGTGTTTTTGGTAACTATAACGGTGCAAATGAACGATCATGAAAAAAAAAATGGCGCTGGACTGACATGCGCTTGCAAACCTGAATCCGGGCTGGAGAGATGACGTTGCAAAGGCTGTTTCTTTCCGTAGGTCCACTTCTTATATATTAGATTGAAGCGGAAGCGAGGTCCCGGATTTAATGCTATTCACACTTTATATTGCAGAAACACTTCATTTTAGTGTTGCAGCTCCGGCGCTAATGGATTTCCAGCGTCTCTCTCTCTCTCTCTCTTCTCCGACCATCCTTTCATTTCCCGTGATAATATAATTCATGTCCTAATTACTATCAGAAGCGACGATGCCAAATGCGTTCCGAAATGGCAGTGCGTTAGGCGTGGATAGATACATACATATATACTTACATAAATACATTTATGTATATATATATATATTATATATATATATATATATATATATATATATATATATATATATATATATATATATATATATATAGTTTACTGACCATCATCTAGTATATTCTAATCATAGTAAATATAACTTTCCTAGGATGGCAAAATACTTTTGTTCCTGGAAAAGCTATTCCATCCCATACGTGTGTATGTGTAATATATATATATATATGTATATATATATATATATATATATATATATATATATATATATATATATATAGTGTGTTTGTGTAAACATATATACCATCGCAAAATATACAGCTGAGGAAAAAAATATATAAATAAAACGATAAAGAAAGACAAATCACATAAATTTAACCCAATTACGCTCACATGCTGCGGTATGGCAGTTCAAATGCCAGCAAACCAGGAAGAGAAGTATATTAATCAAAGTAGAAAAAGATGGCAGAGCAATGACTGACAGGAACAAATGTGGCTTTTTACTATAGTAGATTCACATCAGCCGTGATTGGATGGAACATACTTCCTGCCTATGTGTTGTGAACTCTCTCGAGAGATTGAGGGTTTCCAGCCCTGTGATTGGCTTATCAACAGCCAATCAGGAGCGTCGTAAGGGACTGGCCTAGACGTCAACTGAACGGTTGATGTGAATCTACTATAGCTGGCATGCCAACGCGGAATCAGAGGAATTTATTTCTGGTGATTGATATTCAATTCTTGATATAAAGTGGTTCGGATCCCACAATAAGCTGTAGGTCCCGTTGCTAAGTGACCAATTGGTTCCTAGCCACGTAAAAATATCTAATCCTTCGGGATAGCCCTAGGAGAGCTGTTAATCAGCTCAGTGGTCTGGTAAAACTAAGATACACTTAACTTCAACCTGGCTGGCAGGATCTTTCCCTGGAGTATACGCGGTTTTTTCACGGAATGAGGGAATTAAATGAAGACTGCTCTAAGACCTCAACGCCTCACGCCTGGGAAAAGAGGAATGCCTTCATTTCCCCTGCTTCCACCATAAAGAGCAAATTCAAATCTTTACTACTTTTGGATGTCAATTCTTCATCACCATTGCCCATTCTCAGCTAGTTCCATCATTCAAGAAGACAAATGGCACTAATTCAGTCTTCATTTTAGTTTTGTGAAAATGTATCGTTACTTCACTTCTTACTCAAAATATAATACAATATTGCACGAATGTGCAATGAATGGAAAAAAAATATTGCAAGTATATCTATAAAACCTGAGGAAGAGGGTTTGTTTGCTTGTTTGTATGGTGTTTTTACGTTGCATGGAACCAGTGGCTATTAAGCAACGGGACCAACGGCTTTACGTGACTTCCGAACCACGTCAAGAGTGAAATTCTATCGCCATAAATTCACATCTCTCACATCTCAATGAAATGCCAAGACCATACCGATCACGCCACTGAGGCGCTAGAGGAGGAGGGTGACAAAACCAGATATGATCACTCGTAGAAGAACCATATTTGAGTATAGAGACGCGTTCTGTCCCTTATCCATTCATTAAGCGCCGACGTTTCGTATCTGCTCGAGGCGTTTTCCAGGATGAATTTGCGAGTAAACATCAATTGCGTTTAAGCAATAAAAGATATACACATTAAATGTTTACTAACACCGTAATTAAAAACCTATTTGGAAGTTTCTTGAAAATTACAATAAAGAATAAGAACAGATTAAAAACAGAGAAACAGTGAATGGGCTAAAGAAAAAAGGAAAAAAAGCACCTACCCACAGCGGTAGCGTACGGACACAAAAAAGTTGTTATGGAGGGGAGGGAGTGTAAACAAAGAATCTGGACAGGTAATTAGGCAATAAACAGTTGGGTAGAAGATGACTGGTGGTTAAAAGTTAGCTTAAATGACTGATTCAACAGAGGTTAGTTCGTCTATATGGCGGTTCTTCCTACAATATTAAACTGACTGGCATCTATGTGTGTCTTGCAACTTTTACTGTGATTTCTTATGTTAGATTGTTAGGGATTCGAACGTCGGCAACCCGTTCTGTAGCTAATACCTTGATGAGAGGAAATCCGGCCTTTAAACAGCCTCCTGGTGCAACCGATGTAAGTGCCGAGATCATCTGGGACAATTATACTTATAAATCTGATAAGTACAATACTTATACTTATAAATATTATCCTTAACTTGGACGAGCGAACCAATAGTTCCGGGGTTTATCGAAATTCATTTTAAATTAAAGGCAGGTAATTGTTCATTGAATATGCTCATACATTTTCCCTAAATTTATTATTATTTAATAAGGGAAATCTAGCGAACATACGGAGCTTAGGGACATCATGGGGGTGGATTGAATTTCAAGTTAAGTAGCTTGTTAAGGATTTTATTGGAAAAGGAATTCTTCTTGGTCCCCAAGCCAGTATAGGTGCTCTTTCTATAAATACCAGTATGAAAGCCATGCTCGTCCTTAGATAGCCTCACATCAAGGAACGGAAGTGAATTCGGTGTCTCTGTTTCAACCGTAAATCTAATCTTAGGGTGTTGGTTGTTTAAATATTCAAGAAAGGTATCGACGTGGATGGCACCACGGGAATAAAACCACACAACAGTCACTGAAACATTCAAACTTCCCCTACTGAATCGTTGAAGAACTCCCGTTCAGAAAATTCAAGAACAGCAACTACTTTATGAACATACAAGGAGGCGCATTCACCTCGATCTTGGCCCCAGTCTCACAACTCCTGAATATTGAGCCTTCTGCTTTGCTGTAACCTCTTTCATGCCATCTGTCGGAGTTTCTGGGGCCATTCTTTTTACCAATTCCTACCATACGAGTGTAATGATTTACGTATCCTGTTTTTTCCACAAAAATATAATTTTCCATTGTGTCGAGAACGCTTGAGACCAATACATTGCCAACCTTAGGTATGCTAAACAAGTTAATTACTTTTGTGTATCTCCACTTTTTTCATCCTTTCAGCTCTTCTTTTGCCACATATACTACACAAGCAGTCCATCTAAACAGCATCAACATTTTGACTTTCATACACATTCAATTTCTATATAGAAAAATTAGCTTAACAATCCCTAGTAACCTTTTAACTATAAGCTGTCATGGACATTCCAAGTATCTGTTCAATTTTCATGGCATCCAATGACACTCACAACCTTTCTCTTGCTCACCTTTAATCTTAAAATTTTCCTCTTGAACTTCCTGATTCTCTCATTAGTTTCTCCCATTTCTTGTCACTATTCTAGAATCGTAGCCTTCATCTGAAAGTATCAATCTTTCTACACTTCATTCACAAGTAAATTTCTTATCCCGTAACTTGGCAAGTATATCTAACTTTTTTACTTCTTTCATCATTCCACTCTTAAATCTATGAAACATAATCTAACATGGTAATTCCCAATAACTTAACTCATGTGGATACATTCTCAAAACATTCTGCACTGTCATTCTCTCTATCAATTCTGCCGAAAGGATTTTCTAGGTCTATGTATGACACTTGTAGCGTTCCTTTTGCTTCCAGGCTTCTTACAGACCAGTTCATTAATCAACACTTTATTCACACATCCTCTTTATTGCCAAAAACTACTCAGTTCTTCTCCTACATTCCTTTTGCCATGACTTCCGTTTTCGATCAGAATCCTCAAACACACGTGCCATTGTATCTTTAGATAACTTGAGCCTCTTTAATTCTGAAAGTCACCCATGTCCCCTTTACCTTTATACACTTGAAGTTATCCCTCTTACCCACTGCTTCAAAACCTTTCCCTTACTAAAACATACCTTACAGACACCAGTCATCACTAACTCAATTCCTTCAACTTCTCGCGTCTTTTCATTCTCCGACCCCTTCATTGCTCTCCTTACTTCTTGAAAAGTCACTCACATATGGATGATAAAACTTAAGACTAAACCTTTAGACTCTTGCACCATTCAATTCTGCTCGTCTTCTATCTTTCACACTCAAAATATCTTCTAGATATCTCCTTCATTTGGGCTACGATTGCGAATACTTCATACAACATCTCTCATTTAGGTTCCATTATTCTGAAATCCATTCCTTCATTAACCCTTTTCTCCGAGTTCACTTCTCTGTGGAACAACTCATTATCTCCAGAGTTCTTGTTCACCGTCTCACCGCTGATTTCAACGCAATATTATATCCTTTTTTTATCTCACTTTGTTCTTGATTACCCTACCCGTCCTCTCGTATACCAGTCCGTGATAGTCTCTTCTACAAACATCTAAATCAAATAAATTATACAATTTATACACATACGAAGAGGACAGGCAGAGTGACAGACACAAGAACGTGTGTATATACATATACATACATATATACACATACATACATATGTATATAAATACATACATATGTATGTATATAATATATATATATATATATATATATATATATATATATATATATATATATATATATATATATATATATATATATAGATACATACATGCACGGGCCGCAGTGGGGGAATTCTATCAAGAGAAACGCATCACCTGGCAAAAGATTCATTGTTTCCTTCCCCAATTTTACCTCTATTTAGTTCGGGGGAGAATTGGTGTCATCGAAACCAGTGATGACTTTCTCGATTGGAACTAAATGGGAAGTCATGAGCCAGAATGGACTTTGATGTCAGGGAAAATGGGGGACAAGCGAGAGAGACAGATATAAGAGGGGGGCGGGGAAATAGAGGGAGGAGAAAAAAACGCCACGTTTGTAATTTCGTAATGATTGTGAGCGGACGCCTCCTGGGTGAATTTGAAATATTTCAGCGGCCTGAAATGCCTATTTATTTTTAGCTTACTCTGGGAGTAAGCCTACAAACTACTATGTTATTGTTGTTCTTGTGGGGGGGAGAGAAGGAAAATGGTGTTTTGCGTTGAGTAAAAGATATATGAATTTTAGAATAGGATATTTATGATTTATTTATTAGAATGAAAATGCAAACAATATATATTTGCATGTTAAACAGTACAGAACAATTATTTTAAAATAAAACATAATAGCATATTTATTTGAATTTTCGTTGGTGAAACAACGCGCTATTTGACCGTAGATTTTAGCCCGTGTCCAGAGTAAGATGGAGGTCGGCTCACACCTTGTTCTCCCAATCGTCAAGTACCTCAACAGTGGTGGAGTCATGACGTTAGTTTGTTCTGAGGCCAAGGGAGAACGTCTGTGGCTGGAAACAAGGTAGAATCATCATAAGATTCGTGAATTTCACCGAAAAGTTCATTGAGTATATCTTAGTTTAACCAGACCACTGAGCTGATTAGCAGCTCTCCTAAGGCTGGCCCGAGGGATTAGCTATTTCTACGTGGCTACGAACCAATTGGTTACCTAGCAACGGGACCTACAGCTTATTGTGGGATTCGAACCACATTGTATCGAGAAATTAATTTCTAATAACCAGAAACAAATTCCTCTGGTTCCACTTTGGCAGAGCTGGGAATCGAACTCGGGACTACCGAATTGGTAGGCAGGCACGTAACCCACTCGTCCAACTAGGAGATTCATCGGAAATTTATTGACTTTTGGTCTGGGAAGCATCGTTGTCGTCTCCGATTGAGTGAACGCAGTTTGGAAATGTGTTTAGTTATAAGTATCTATTATCATATGTTACAATTTTAAGATTTTAAGACTGTCACTAACAAGTGATATATATTGATGACTCGCTTTCCCAGTATAATGCCGGAACATATAAAATGACGGACTACGAAGCGTGTATTAAATATATATATATATATATATATATATATATATATATATAATATATATTATATATATATATATATATATATATATATCTCACACATATCCACAGGTGAAATATAAGACAGGGTGTAGGTCCTGACCAGTTTCGGCTTTATTTTCAAGCCATTGACAAAGGACCGATACATAGTATTAGAATTCGTAAGTATATATACTACAGAGACAGTACTGACGAACATACACACACAACCGTTTGAGATTGCAGATCCACCCACAGGCAGGCAAGAGCAAGAACAACAACAAAGTAGTTTGTAGGCTTACTCTCCGAGTAAGCAAAAATAATTAACGTTGTCCAACCCGAAAAGGTTCAGGAAGCACTTTGACGTAGAGCTACTCCGGCAACTTACTATATACATGTCACAAACAGGTTGAAATCAAGTCAACGACGACAAGAGAAGAATGAATGGAAATAGGTAGATCATCATAAAAAGCAAAAGTTAGAACTACCAATTAGTTGATGACTCATTTTTCGATTTGTGTGTGTTATATTTTTCTGGTAGGTTTTACTGCAGCGTGGATGCATCCTCATAGATCTGTTCTAGATCTGCATAACCATATTGCTTGGAACGTCAATGATATCACTAATAAGTTAAAACTTAGCAGAAGACTACCATGTGGAACGACAGATAGTTGAAGGTCTGCTGGCTTCAGCTTTAGAAACCTATACATATGCAATAAAGTGCAAAGGCTTTGAGACTTGAAGGCAATATACATTGTGGTTACAAAGTCAAAGACTGAACCAGAAATTTACTCGAATAAATCTGGACATATATTTGTCACTGTTGTTTTAATGGAGCTATTTCATTTGAAATAACAGTTGAAATTTTTTTCATGTAAACAAACTGATTATTAAGAACAAAACCTCTAGGATCTAGGTGCTTATCACGACTTAAAAAAATAACTTAAAAAAACAACGTCAACCAAAAACAGCCGTCAGGCATAAACAGGCGTCAAACATAAACAGCCATAAAAAATAAAAGTCAAATAACAACAGACGTTAAACAAAAACATCAAACAAAAAACGCCGTCAAACAAAAAAGGACGTCAAATAACAACAGCCGTCAAACAAAAACGGTCATCAAACAAAAACAGGCGTCAAACAAAAACAGCTGGCAAACAACAAAGAATGATGTTATAAAACAACAAAAGTCAAACAAAAACTTTCGTTAAACAAAAATAGCTGTCAAACAAATTATTCTTCAAACAAAAAAAAGTCGTAAAAAACAAGACGCCAAACAAAAACAGCAGTTAAACAAAATAAGTCAATTAACAACAGATGTCAAACAATAATAGCCCTCAAACAAAAACAGCCATCAAACAAAAAAAGACGTCAAACAACATCAGATGTCAAACAAAAACAGGTGTCGAACAAAAAACAAGCATCAAACAAAAACAGCCTTCAAACCAAAAAAAAACGCCAAACTGCAACAACAGACGTCAAACAAAAACAGCCGGTAAACAGAATAATACGTCAAACAAGAACAGCCATAAAAAAAGAAGTAAAAAAGCAACAAACATAAAAAAAAGACGTCAAACAACAGACGTCATACAAAAACCGGCGTCAAACAAAAGCAGACGTCAAACAGACAATCCCAAATCCGAAAGATTGAATGTGTTATCCGTGCGGGGGTCCTCCTTCCGCCCCCTCCTCCCGTAGAGCGGGCTTGCATAGTAAATTAATTCATTAATTTCACATGATTCTCCCGTGACTCCGTAAACTGATTTCCCCAGGTGTCTCGCAGCTACACACTGGAACGTTATTAGCCGTCTCAGAGGAGCAATTAACGAGCATGTTAACAGTATTTCTCCTGATTCTTATTCGTGGCTTTGTTTTTTTCTTAATATCGACTCGATTATCATAATAATAATAATTGCTGCTTTTTTCTATTCTTCTTATTATATTCTTTTCGTCTGCAGCAATTGTTTTTCATTACACTGCCCTAAAAGAGGGACTCCTCCAAATAATAATAATAATAATAATAATAATAATAATAATAATAATAATAATAATAATAATAATGTAGTACTGGAGGTTATAGCTGCCACCCTGTGGTAGGGGTGTTAGAAAACTACCACCGTAAGTCTTGCGTGTCGTAAAAGGTGACTAAAAGGACAGCTCCTGCCTTGCAGTCTTACTTTTTTAGTAAAAGGCTAGGCCCTTCGCCAATAACTGTGGAAACTGCTGCCTTGCAGTCTTACTCTTTTAGTAAAAGGCTAGGCCCTCCGCCAATAACTGTGGAAACTGCTGCCTTGCAGTCTTACTCTTTTAGTAAAAGGCTAGGCCCTCCGCCAATAACTGTGGAAACTGCTGCCTTGCAGTCTTACTCTTTTAGTAAAAGGCTAAGCCTCCGCCAATAACTGTGGAAACTGCTGCCTTTTGCAGGTGGACTTTTTAGTCAAAGGGGAGGTCCACCGCTAATAACTGTGGTTGATGAAAGCAAGGGCATGCAGACGTAAAAACCCCTTCGCCAAATAATAAACCATGCCTGATGTTGTAGGGAAAGGCTGATCAGGCAACCGACCTTTTAGTATAAGGAGGGTTTGAAGGAGGGTTTACTACCTAAATAATAATAATAATAATAATAATAATAATAATAATAATAATAATAATAATAATAATAATATGTGTAAAAGGAAAGTAGACCATCCCTTACATGTCATGTTCAAAAGGATGGCTGCATCGTGCGAAATAATCTCATGTTGAGTCGTCTCGGCTTTCTTTACGATTCGTTTCAAATCAACATTAATAATGGCAAAAAAAAAAAAGAAAAAAACTGACCAATGTTCATACTTCGTCAAAAAGAACTATGAGTAATATTAGCAGCAGTTTTCAGCAGAGTTATTTACCATACTAAGCCAGGTATTGAAATACGGCTGGATAAATCCGTAGATTTACGGAAATGGATTACTAGAAAATTTTTCCCTTGTTCGGCCTGTAGGTGATCTGAAAAGATTCTTTAGGTGCATAGTTAGGTTTGTGAAGTTGGAAATACTTTTAGTTGTAGAGATAAGAGTGAACAGGGGAAGGATGATGGAAACAGTAAAAGACAGCCATCATATCATATTGAAGTAGAAGTTTGAAAAATGATAGGCTTTCGAATATTAGAGAAACTTTGCAGGTGGGGTTGTCCAACCCTTACTCCCTTGGGTTCCTGTGGAAAGATTTCAGTGGTAGGTAAAGTTTAGAAGAACGATAGTGGATGATGTCTTACACTGAGGGGATGTGATGAGGGTGAATGATGTCACTTTAGCTTATTTCTACCTTGGTGGAGGTAGGTTGTAGAGCATCTGGGCATGCTCTTCTAAGTTCTCAATGATCGTTTTTGCGACTGTGGCAGCTGCATGCCCAGCATCTTGTGAATTTAAACCTATTTGTGTTATACCTCTTAGCCGTGCTGTTTCTCTGCACTCCAGCAGGTAGTGAAAGAGCGGTTGCTGTGTTTCTTCCTCACAGTGTTCACATGGTCTGACAATGTTTCCCACAATTTCCCAGCAGGCTTTGTATCCTAGCCTGAGTCTGTGGATGAACACAGCAAGTTTTCTTGGTGTGTGCCTGTCTACGGGAGGAGGCACTAGATCGGTCGACCAGTTATGCCATCTGGCAGACGGTGAGTTCTTTTCTATCCACTTGTGATGGTCTTTTAGCAGGTTTTCTTTTCAGAAAGGTTTCATTGCATTCTTGATTTGTTGCAGCGCAGGTTGTATGTTTTATTTGCACTCTGTCAATGTGCTTTGTGCTTTTGGCTAGCTCATCGGCCCTCACATTACCTGGAATTCCTATATGACTGGGTATCCAGTTTAAGGTGACAAGTCTTCCTCTTTTGCTGTGCTGATGCAGCAGTGTTTTAATTCCAGCCAGCAGTGCCTTGTTTTCTTTGTTTTTTTTTTGTTGCAATGCTTGCATTGAGGACTTTGAGTCAGTGTGGATGACTACGGGCCCTTCTTCATTCTCTAGCGAGTATAGCAGTGCCTATCTTATTGCTATTAATTCTGTCTGCATAGTGGAGGCACAGTTGGAGGTCCTCCAGCAGGCTGTGAATTTTCTTGAATATACTGCAGCCCCCGTAGTTTGATTTTCGGGATCTACAGTGCCATCAGTGTAGTATGTTTGTGCCCCCATGATCTCAGTATTCCTGATTGACTCATAGGCTGCAGCTCTTAGCTCTTCTCTTGTGCAGTCTTCTTTTGCTCTTGGTAGGCTTGTGTATTTATATGTTGCAGTGTCCTTCTTCCAGGGTGGTAGATGTTATGTGCCCTGCGTTGTGTCTGGACTTAGTTGCAACAGTATCTCTGCCATACATAGGCTCTTAATGTTATCACTTTGGTCCTTACCGCAGGAACTCGAACTTTGAATCTCTGGATGTTTAGCAAGTTCCTCTCTGGCTCTTTTCCCGGAGATGGAGTCTCTTTCTGAGAGGAACATCTTGGCCATTGTGCTTGCATTTCTCTGTGCAATCCTATCCTCTAGTTTTGGCAAGTTAGTTTCAAGCCTGAGATTGCACAGCCTTGTCCACATGGGTGCTCCTAGCATGAGTCTCATTGCATTGTTTTGAATAACCTCCAGTGATTCTTTTTGAGCCTCTGTCAGCCTCATCAGAGTGGGGGCAGCATAGTCCATCAGTGTTCTGGTGCAGGCTATGTAGTACTTCCTTTGTATGTGTTCATTTGCTCCCTCCTTCAGGGATGACTTATATCTCATGGCTGCCAGTCTTGCATTTGCTCTTTCTCTCAAGTACTTGATTTCCTCCTTGAAAGTTAGTTGCTGGTCTATGACAACTCCTAAGTACATGTAGTTGTCTACCCACTCTATGGGCTCTGCTCCTATTGTTAGTGGTTGCAGCGGTCTGTGGGCTTTTATTGTCATAGCCTTAGTTTTATT
This sequence comes from Macrobrachium nipponense, assembly GCF_015104395.2. Taxonomy (NCBI): domain Eukaryota; kingdom Metazoa; phylum Arthropoda; class Malacostraca; order Decapoda; family Palaemonidae; genus Macrobrachium; species Macrobrachium nipponense. The sequence goes on from NC_087202.1 coordinate 113,566,744, forward strand.
TATATTTATTTTAAGGCCCAGCTCATTTGACTTATTGCTGATGTCACTGAGTGCCCTTTGCATTCTAGGCATTCTAACAGCTCCTCTTGCTACTACACATACATCATCGGCATAGATATAGATTTCTACGCCTTCTGAAAGCTGAAGTGAGCCTATATTCTCCAATAGTATGTTGAATAAAAATGGACTCAGAATTCCTCCCTGAGGGGTGCCATTTTCCAAGAATGTAGACATCACTCCTTGGAACTTAACTCTAGCCTGTCTTCCTAGTACAAAGTTTTTTGTCCAGGCTCGTAGGTGTCCTTGGACTCCCTTCCTTACTACTAATTGCAGTATTGCTGCTGGGCTGGCTAATTCAAAAGCCTTTTCAAAATCTATGAAGAGACTACTGTAGCCTTCTTCTGATTTATGTAGCTGAGGACGTCTGTTATGCACTCTGTAGTTCCGACTCCTTTCTGATATGCATATAGCTGCTTGTGCAGTGGACCAATCTTGTACTTCATTCTGTTTAGTACCATTTTTTCTCCAGTTTTTTCAATGCATGACACCAATGCAATAGGTCTTGGGTTCTCTGGATCTTTAGGTTTGGGGATTGGCTGTGTATCTTCCTGCCTCCAGGTCTGTGGTCTTGTATGCTCAATGTGTGTCTTGTTTATGATTCTTGGAAAAGCTGTTTCTCCTGCAGGACCCATATTACTGATCATGGTGTATGTTATCCTGTCTGCTCCTGGCGCTGTGTCTCTGCCAACTTTATATACCGCTTTCAGTTCCTCTACAGTGTAAGGGGTGTCCATATCATCTGGTCTAAGGCAGGCGGCAATGATCTCCTCCCATCTGATCGGTGCTACCTGATCTTGAATTCTTCTGGTTTCAGGGGAGAGGTTGTCCGAGCTTGTCCTGTTGGCGAAGGATGTTGCCACTCTTTCTGCTTCTTCTAGTGGGTGAATGTGAGTTGCTACGGGAGTTCTCTTCCTTCCTGCTACTCTATTTAGCCATTTCCATAGCTCTGAGAGAGATGTATACTGTGATAGTTTTGTACACCATTCCATCCACTTTTCAATTCTTATTTCTTACAGCTGCTGTCGAACATCATTTTTAACTGCTTGTAGCAGTTCTCTGTTTTCTGTTGTCCTTCTTTTCCTGTAGAGCTTTGTGACCCTGTTTAGTAAGGTTTTCAGTTTTCTTACTTCTGGGCAGTAGTACCAGGAGTCTTTGTAGGTGTAGTCTCTTCCTGTTCTCATGGGCATCACCCTGTTTGCTGCATTGTGTATAGCCTCAACTAGATCTTTTTCTAGCTGATCTATGTCTTCTGAAGGTGTATATTGCACTGCCCATTCTTCAAGGGGTAGACGAAATACAACCTGCTAGGTCTTGATTCCATGTCGGAGGAGGTGGCGGTATTGGAGGTAGTTGCTGCATCTCCAATTCTGTTATTGTGGCAAAGAGATCGCTAACTAGTGTCGGGTGTGCTTGCCATCTTGTTAGGTGTCTGATTGTCGTTGTGGCAAATGTTAGATCTAATCTGACTCCTCGTTATGTGTGTGGGTTGCCTTGAGTTGAGCAGTGAGACGTCCTCAAACTCTTCTAGAGAATGCTTTGTGTTCTCCAGGTTGGTTTGTGGTTGATGGGGATGATAGCAGAGGGTGATGTGCGTTGAAATCCCCACATATAATTTTTGGTGTATCTGCTGCATGTGCAAAGAACTGTGTGAGTTGTAGTTATCCTGGTTCTTCTCTATTTACTGTTCTATAGATATTGTATATGTCTATCTTCTGGTTTAATTAACAATGTGATTCTCACTGCTAGGGTTTCCACACTGTGGCCACAGGGGATTGGGTTGTGTGCTTTCACTGTTGGGATTGTATTCTTGATGAGAATTGCCAATCCTCTGTCCGTGCCTGTGCATGGGGTTGTATAGACATTATATCGAGTTACTCTGAATTTTGTCCCAGTTGTTAGAATGGTTTCTTGAAGTAGAATGAAGTCCACATTTTCCGTTTTGAAGACTGCAATTAGTGTAACTGTCTTCGTCCTTATTCCACCAGCATTCCAATTGATGATCTTCAACAGGATTGGTATGTTGAGGAGAAGCATCTTGGGTCTCTTGGTGCGAACTTGATTCCTGTTTCTCCGGCCATATTCTCAGTGACTGATGATGATGAGGATGAGTTAGTGGATGAATTGAGAGGGGAGGGGGTCACTGGGTTTGAGGATGTGGAAGGTGTAGGGTTGAGGGAGGATGAAGGAAAGGTGGAAAGGTGAGGTGTTTAGGAGGGTGGGGTTTTGTTGCAGCATGGGATGCTGCCTCCTGCGTAGAGGTAGAGGGGGAGGGGGACTTGGAAGCTCCTCTAAGGAAAGCTCTTTAAGTTATTCAACCATCATTCTTTTATGGTTTTTGGGACGTTGATGTCTCCCTGTATAATTTGGTTAGAGAAGTCGGTTATTCTTTCCCTTAGGTCCACTGTCTTTATGAAGATGGTTCTTGGCAGTGGTTTGGAGCTTGAGGACTCGTTTGCTGGGGGGTGGGCTCTTGTTGCATACCTGGGAGCTGGTTCTTCTTCTGCTGAGGCCTGCTTCTTTCCTGGATTCCTCCAGCTCTTCCCTGGTGTAGAATCTTCTTCTCGGCTGAGGTTTTGGGGCTGTTCTTCCTCTTGATATACTTCTTTCCTTCCTTGACTCTTTGGGTAGGGCAGCCTTGACTCTTGCAAGTCTTTCAGGGCATACCCAGGCCGTGGCAATGTGTGCCTTGCTGCAGTTGGGGCACTTTGGTGTTGTTGGCACTCCTGCTTTTGCACTTTGCAATGCACTCTTCAGTAGGGGGTTGCCACAAGGAAGGCAACCCCTACGCCTGATCATCAGCCAAACACCCGCCCGACTTATGCCCTGGCCAAACGCCTTAATAAAATTCTGACTCCATATATCCCCTCCAGGTACTTGCCTCACCGGTGCAGGAACCATGGCGTCCTTAGACATTGCAGTCCCTATTCACCAACATCCAGTCGACAAAACGATAGGGATCATAATGGAGCGTGTATATAGGAATCCCGATAAGAGACCCACAAAACATCCAGAAGACTCGTTAAGAACCCTGCTGGATATCTGTATGAAAAGATCCCCTTTCAACCACCACCGAGGACAGATGTACCGCCAAAAGGACGGCGTAGCGATGGGTCCCCCTTAGGAGTCCTCTTCGACTTCTACATGGGTGAAGTGGAAGAAATGGTCTTCTCGCAACATAGATGTCCCCCGCACATACGGACACTATATCGATGACATCTTTGTGCATCGCGGACTCCGAGGATGAGGTAGAATCCCTTCAGCAGCAGTTCCTGCATCACAGCACACTCAACTTCACCGTCGAGTACAGCAGCAACGATCGGCTCCCCTTCCTCAACGTCCTTGTCACGAAGACTAATCAGAAGCTGGCAACTACAGTTTTACACCAAAGATACAAACCTTGGACTTTGTTTAAACGGAGATAGCAAGTGGTCCTGTGTGGTTCAAGACCACCACCGTCAGGGCCTTCTTCAGGAAGGCCTCTCGCACTGTTCGACGTGGCAGGACACGCACCTTGAACTCGACCGAGCATCCCAGATGCTGATTAACAATAGGTACTCGAATAAACTCGTAAACTGAGAAACACCAGCCGCCCTTGACAATTGGTACATGACGGAGGAAGAGAGAAGGAACATTCCACCCCTGGAGGATATAAAACTTTTCTAGTAAGCCTTCATGCACCACCAATACAAGGAGGATGAAGCAGCCATGAAGAAAATAATAGAGGAACACGTCCGCCCTATGGAGAAGGGAAGAGAATGTCCTTCATTATTTACTACAAGAATCGGTGTATGAAGGACCTCCTGATGAAGAGTAACCCTCCCCACCAGTAGGAGACCCCCTACAGCAGTCCAAACGTTGTCTACCAATATGTATGCCCCGCCCAAGGATGCCCTAGGATTTACATCGGCATGACGACGATGCGCCTCTCCAAAAGGGTCTCCCTGCCACGCCCAGGAGGGCACCATAAGGCAGCACGCCCTTGCAGTACACCAGAAAGACATCACGAGAGACGACATCGTCAGGAATATCAAGATCATCGGGAGAGCCCTGACCCACGACGTCTGCGTCTCCTAGAAGCGCTGCTTATCCTCGAACAAAAGCCTCCCCTTAATACCACTCAAGAAGCATTCCTAATACCGATATGTGTGAGGAGGACCACACCCCTTCCCCCCAGCGAAGTACCAGTGCGCACGGAACAAACACTGGACATTATGAGAATAATACCAGGGGTGACGTCACAGGTAGAAGCCAATCAAGAGGCTCCCGGTGATATCCCCCACCTGAGAAGTCTGCAAGACTCGTAAATGCCCGCCGTATGAGTCACCTTCCCAGGAACCATTGAAAACCTGACCTGCCGGAGAAGAGCCTGCAACATCTCAATATAAGAAGGACTCGCCACTGGAATTCAGTCCCTCAGCAGTCATCGCTTGATAATGTCCTGGGGATCAGGAAGAAACGCGTGTTACCTTACAGACCTTACAGACCTTACAGTTTCTTTCGGGTTGCCCCAGGTCCCTCAGTGTGAGGCACCTCTAATGTCTACCAGAGAGTTGCTAGTACAAATCTTCCGGTATTTTTTGCATCTTCCAATCTTGGATGGTCTGGGATGCAGTTAGATATTTGTCGAGCTTATTCTTAAACACATCTACGCTCACTCCTGATATATTCCTCAGATGAGTTGGCAACGCATTGAATAGACCGTGCATTATCGATGCTGGTGCGTAGTGGATTAATGTCCTGTGTGCTTTCCTTATTTTTCCCGGTATAGCTTTTGGGCACTATTAATCTACCTCTGCTGCTCTTTCTGATATTTTTAGTTCCATGATATTTTCTGCTATTCCTTCTATCTGTTTCCATGCTGAATTATCATGTAGCGTTCTCTTCTCCTTTCTAGACTATATAATTTTAAGGATTGTAGTCCTTTCCCAGTAGTCAAGGTCCTTAACTTCTATTCTAGCTGTAAAGGACCTTTGTACACTCTCTATTTGTGTAATATCCTTTTGATAGTGTGGGTACCATATCATATTGCAAATATTCAAGTGGACTACGAACATATGTTTTATAAAGCATAATCATGTGTTCAGCTTTTCTTGTTTTGAAGTGCCGTAACAACATTCCCATTTTGCTTTACATTTTGCCAACAGAATTGCTATTTGATCATTGCATAACATGTTCCTATTCATCATCACACTAAGGTCTTTAACTGCTTCCTTATTTGTGATTGTCCATTATTAGGTCCCCTATATGCATATAGCTTTCTTTCTCTGTCTCCATAATTTATTGATTCAAATTTAGCAGAGTTAAATGCCATCTATTTACCTCTGCCCAATCATATACTTTGTTAAGGTCTGCTTTAGAAGCGTTCCTATCTCATCACAATAATTTCTCTACTTATTCTTGTGTCATCTGCGAAACTACTCACTACCGAATCCTTAACATTACTGTCTATGTCTTCAATCATAATAACAAACAGTATTGCAGCTCACACCATACCTTGTGGCACACCGGATATTACCTTGGCTTCATCCGATTTCTCGTCCTTTGCAATAACTATCTGTTTTTCTGTTGTGTAAAAATTCTTTTAACCATCTTCCTACTTAATCCACGATATTGTGTTTTCTAATTTTCTTCGCTAATATATTATGGTCTACTTTGTCAAAAGCTTTTGCAAAGTCTAGATTAAACCACATCTTGTTTCATTTCCGCTTTTCATATTTTTGAATATGTTCTCACGGTGGACTAACAGTTGGGTTTGTGTACTTTTTCCGGGTACGAAACCATGTTGTCCTTTATTTAAACAAATTATTTTTTTATTAAATGTTTCATAATATTTTTTCTTCATTACCCTTCCTTTCATACACTTTCATAATAATGTATGTAGACTCACAGGCCTATAATTAGTTGCCTCTAGTCTTGATCCACTTTTGAAAGTAGGGGTAATATATACTAATTGTGCTCATCATAAATCTTGCCTGTATCTACACTTTGTCTTAATAATATTGCAAGTGGCTTTGCGATAGAATGAACTACTTTCTTTAACAAATAGCAGGCACTCCATCAGCCTGCAGCAGCTCCATTTTTAATTTCATTAATAGCCTGCACAATATCAGCTTCATTAATATCTATGTCAGCTAAATTTGATGGCTTGGTTGGTTTTTTCTTTTACCTGATATTCTTCATTTCCTCTCTTTATTTGTTTCTTTCTTATTTTGGATTTTATTACTGATTGGTTTATTTATTTGATTATGTTTCATGGCTACAGGTTGCATATATTTACATTTTTTGTCGAACTTACATCTTTTCCTTCTTTTAGGTTTTGCATATTTTGGATGTAGATCTCTTGCAATCATCCTCATAGCCATCTAGGTATGCACATTTACCATATATTTCATAGTTGTGACATACCTTTGGATGTTTGTAGTAACATTTTTCTCCAAATCTGCAATTCCTGTTTTCAAAAGGTTGCAGACTTTGTCTCTATATTTTTTCCTCTTTCCGTCATTATGTAGATCTGGGTAGAGCCTCTTCGGATTTTCTTTTGTGTTGTCATATCATTATTTATTTCTTCGTAGGTATGCTGCTTTATAGCCTCATATGTAGTATCAATGAGTATCTCTGCATCCATACTTTTATCTTGTTCTTTGTTTTCCTTATCTTTTTCTGTCATTTCAGTTTTGTTTACTTCTCTTCCATTTTCCTCTTCTTCTTCTTCCTCTTCCTCTTCTTCTTCTTCTTCATCCTCAACTATTTGTACATTCAATCTTGATTTAATAACATTGTCTATCCATGGTAGACATGTTGAGCAAAAAATTCTTGTGTCTTTTCTCATATCTTGCATTACCTCAGCACACTGTGGATGGGTCGGAATGTTGCATGCAGCACATTTTCTGATTAGGTTTTGTGGATTAACTATGCTATACCACACCTTACACAGTTTACATGCTTTGGCATTCTTTTTCCTAATGCATCAATTAGGATATTCACAAGGTTCACCTTATTCATTTCTTTGTCGGAATATGTGGTTTATGTATATTTTCTTTATGAGTCTCTGACCACTTGGATTTTATTTGGAACTTCTTCAATTATTTTCAAGATGTTTTCAGTTGATTTGTTCCAGTTTGAAGGATTATATCCTTCTAATATATCTATGAATGCTTTTGTATCTTTTTGGTTAGGACTGTTGCTGATCTCATAGATGAGAAATGCCAGTTCCTTCCTGCTACCTCATCGTATTGCGAATCTGCCAAGCAAGCTAAATCTCGCCATTTTTTCCCGTAGTTGGAACTTACTGCCAATCTTGTTCTGATTTACAGTATTTCACTTGATAAACTAACTTAGAAGACACTTTATCCTACTATTTTCACACTAATCTTATCACCGATAGTTCACGAACACTTCTAGATATTTCAAATTCTAGTCGTATGTTAAACTTGTGATATCTGTTGATTAATCTGACTTCGCGCAGGAACGTCTCACCAAGCAAGATGGCTACTACGAGAGAGAGAGAGAGAAGAGAGAGAGAGATGAGAGAGAGAGAGAGAGAGAAAGAAATTGTATAAGCAATAATAACCAAATGACTCAACCGAATTTACCATGCCCTTTGGTGCGTTCCTCACCAGTCTAAGCAACAACGAGAAAAAAGAAAGCTGTCATCAGAAGATAGAGAAGACTCTCTATAAGATTAATAGTGCTGAAGCAGCAGTAATTTTAACAAAATAATAATAATAATAATAATTGACAAAATCAAGAAGAAAGTATCACTCATTGATGTCGCAATACCACTGGACACCAGAGTTGAAGAGAAACAAAAAAAGAGGAAAAATCTATAGGTATGACATGAAAATAGAAGTAAGAAGGATATGGGATATACCAGTGGAAACTGTACCCATAATCATAGGAAGTACGATCACAAGATCCCTGAAAAGGAATCTGGAAAAACTAGAGGCTGAAATAGCTCCAGACTCACGCGAAGAGTAAGCTCCTGGAAACAGCGTACATAGTAAGAAAGTGATGGACTCCTAGGGAGGCAGGATGCAACCCGGAAACCCCACACTATAAATACCAACCAGTCGAACTGGTGGATTGTGATAGACAATAATAATAATAATAATAATAAAATAATAATAATAATAATAATAATATAATAATAATAATAATAATAATAATAATAATAATAATAAATAATAATAATAATAATAATAATAACAGAAAATGGAGATATTGGAATTTGGGAAAATATTCTTAACTAAAAATTGGTGGAAATTTGGGAAAAAAATAATGATGCCCACCTGGAAATATACAAAAGTGATCAATTTTCATAAAAAAATATTAATAAAAAAAAAAAAAAAAAAAAAAAAAAAAAAAAAAAAAAAAAAAAAAAAAAGGAGTGAAATGAAAAGAAATGAAGTTGTGAACATCATAACTTGAAGGATTGTAATGATTGACGATTGTCATGATTAGCAAAACGCGAGCTGCCGGTCATAGTTAATGGTGTTATACGTTGTACAGAAAATCGTTTCTTCGGCGCGTTCTTTCTTGTTTCTTTTGTAAACAAACGTTCTTGTAAAAAAAACATTTCCTGTAACGGTAAGCATGGAATTCAGAGTTTTGACAAATTTCTTCAGAGAGAAACAAGAAAGAAAGGCTTTTAAAAATTCAACATGAAGAGCAATTGTCAAGAAATTCAATCACACGTTTGAGTCAATATTCAGTCGTTCAAAATCAATGAGACTTTCCGGGAGCAGGCTGTCTTTAAAAATGGAAAAAATAGTTTTGGAAAAAATATAATCAATACAAACGCCAGGAGGAGGCATGATATGCAAGAAATGACCACAATAATTATCTCTCTCTCTCTCTCTTCTCTCTCTCTCTCTCTCTCTCTCTCTCTCTATATATATATATATATATATATATATATATATATATATATATATACATATACATATATATATATATATATATATATATATATATATATATATATATATAATATATTATATATATATATATATATATATATATATATATATATTATATATACATAAGGGAATTTCTTTCTG
>NC_087202.1:113580862-113595862 GCF_015104395.2 Macrobrachium nipponense
ATGTATATATATAAATAATATATATATATACATATAGAGTATATATATCATATATATACATGATATATATATAGATATATATATATATAGATATATATATAGATATATGTATATTATTATATATATACTATATATATATAATATATATATATATATATATACATACACACACACACACACACACATATATATAGATATATATATATATATATATATATATATATATATAGATATATATATATATATATATACGAGATGTATCGGATGTCTGAAAATGGGAATTGCAGATGCGGATATCAATCTTTTAAATTTGCAGATGCTGATGCAGATGTGGATTTTTGATAGCCATACCCTCACGGATGCGGATACTTTGTAAAGCTAAATAATTTAGATATACTTAATTGTTAAAGACGATTTTCAGCCACATAATTCAAAATTGTGTTATAACAGAATATTTGATTTACTAATTGAAAGTAGAAACATAAGAGATACTAATGTATGAGTGTGTATACATTTATATGGACATGCAGACGATAACAGCGATACACGAACGTCTTAGTTGTCTTGGCACAAAGCTATTTCATGCTCACTGTATGATAAGGGTAAAAAAGAGAGAGAGAGAGAGAGAGAGAGAGAGAGAGAGAGAGAGAGAGAGAGAGAGAGAGAGAGAGAGTCCTAAAAAATGAAAAATGCATAACCCCGGCTTTATGATTACAACTGCTGTCAATGACAAGAAATTACTTAATTCAAATATGCTTTAAAGCAAATATGGTATGAAACTAATATGCTATATCAGAGCTATTTAAAAAGTAAATACTGTATTAATGCGTAATTGTGTATCAGGTTTTCTGTATAATAAAACCAAAAATCCAAATTTAGCAAAAAAAAATCTGCTTTTAGTGACAATGTATGAGTATGAATATTGAGAACTGAGCAGGGGGTAATATCTGCATATCCGAATTCTCAAACTGCGGATGCGAATGTAGATGTTGCTTGCAATGCAAATGAAGACTTAAGAAATTGTCAATACAGATGAGGATTTATAAAACATGTGGATGCCAAAGCAGATATCCTATACACCTTTAATTAATATATATATGTATATATGTGGCCCCATCCAGCCAGCGGAGGATGTCATTCCGGCCTCCAAGGCACAGCATATATGTCTGGCCCGCACCCTTAAAAAGGTTGCCGACCTCTGCCTAAAGCGCTCGTGGGGTGGTATGGGCTAAAAGTTACGAAGCTCCAATACGCTGGGTGAGAATCGGAAGAGTGCTTCTGGAGCTATTGATGAAGGATACATAGTACAATATATATATATATATATATATATATATATATATATATATATATATATATATATATATATATATAACGTACATATTTGCATAAAATCCCTTAGATGACATTTGCATCCGTCGTCAGTTTATTTCCCTATTTATGCATCGTTCCATCAATCTCGCTTTATGGACTGGTCTGCCATTGTGAACGCGCGATTCTCTTCTCATTAATATTTATACCGTCGTCTTTTCCGGCCATTTTCGGGACTTCATTGTCCTCTCCCCTCAAACCCCTGAAACTATAATGCGACTCCAAATGTCTTCGGAGCTCGTTCGGGACAGGAAGCCTGACCAATTTGTCCTCCCTGAGAGGGAATGCACAGGGCGACGCCGCTTCATTTGCAAGGAAGGAAGGAAGGAAGGAAGAACATCGCCATCTGCAGCTTCAGAAGAACCGAATTTGCGAAAGGGAGGAAACGGCGCCGATAAACTCCTCCTCGAACTCGATTCAGAACGAGGAGGAGGAGGAGGAGGAGGAGGAGGAGGGAGAAGGAGGAGGGGGAAGGATGAGGAGGACAAGGAGGAAGAGAGGGATGATGATGATGATGATGATGATGATGATGGAGGAGGAGGAGGAGGAGGAGGAGCAGGAGGAGAAGGAGGAGATGAGGGAAGAGGAAGATAGGGATGATGATGATGATGATGATGGATGATGGAGAGGAGGTTAGGAGAATTCGAGGGAGAAGAGGAGGAGGGAATAGACGTGAAGAAGGAGGAGGAGGAGATGAAGGAGGAGGAAGAGAGGGATGAGGAGGAGGAAGAAAGGGATGAGGAGGAGGAAGAAAGGGATGAGGAGGAGGAGATGAAGGAGGAGGAAGAAGGATGAGGAGAACGAGGAGGAAGAGAGGGAGGAGGAGGAGAAGGAAGAGGGATGAAGAGGATGAGGAGAAGAGGGATGAGGAGGAGGAGGAGGAAGAGAGGGATGAAGAGGAAGAGGAGGAGGGGGAGAGGGATGAGGAGGAGAAGGAAGAAGGATGAGGAGAACAAGGAGGAAGAGAGGGAGGAGGAGGAGAAGGAAGAGGGATGAAGAGGATCTTACAGACCTTACCGCTCGTTCGGGTTTCCCAAGTCCCTCATCCCTCTCTTCCTCCTCACACTGAGGGACCTGGGGCAACCCGAACAAGATGTAAGGTCTGTAAGGTAAGGTAGGATGTGAGGCACCTCTAATGTCTACCAGAGAATTGCTAATACATCCTCCGGTATATTTTGCATCTACCAATCTTGGATGGTCTGGGATGCAGCTTAGATATTTGTCGAACATATTCTTAAACACATCTACGCTCATTCCTGATATGTTCCTCAGATGAGCTGGCAACGCACTGAATAGACGCTGCATTGTCGATGCTGGTGCGTAGTGGATTAATGTCCTGAGTGCTTTCCTTAGTTTTCCTGGTATAGTTTTGGGCGCTATTAATCTCCCTCTGCTTGCTCTTTCTGATATTTTTAGCTCCATGATGTTTTCAGCAATTCCTTTTATCTATTTCCATGCCTGTATTATCATGTAGCGTTCTCTTCTTCTTTCTCGACTATATAATTTTAAAAACTGTAGTCTTTCCCAGTAGCCAAGATCCTTAACTTCTTCTATTCTAGCTGTAAGGACCTTTGTAATCTCTCTATTTGTGCAATATCCTTTTGGTAGTGTGGGTACCATATCATACTGCAATATTCAAGTAGACTACGTACATATGTATTATAAAGCATAATCATGTGTTCGGCTTTTCTTGTTTTGAGGTGCCGTAACAACATTCCCATTTTTGCTTTGCATTTTGCCAATAGTATTGCTTTTTGATCATTGCACATGTTCCCATTCAACACACACCAAGGTCTTTAACTTCTTCCTTATTTGTGATTGTCACCTTATTAGGTCCCGTATATGCATATAGCATTCCCTTTATCTCAATAATTTATTGACTCAAATTTAGCAGAGTTAAATACCATCCTATTTGCCTCTGCCCATTCATATATATTTTGTTTAGGGCTCTTTGTAGCGAGTTCTTATCTTCATCACAGGTAATTTCTCTGCTTATTCTTGTGTCATCGGCAAAACTACTCACTACAGAGTCCTTGACACTACTGTCTGTCTGCAATCATAATAACAAACGGCAATGCAGCTAACACCGTACCTTATGGCACATCGAATATATATATATACTCTAGCTTCATCCGATTTCTCATCGTTTGCAATCACTATCTGATTTCTGTATTGTAAAAATTCTTTTATCCATCTTTCTACTTTGTCCACTATATTATGTTTCCTAATTTTCTTCACTAATATATTATGATCTACCTTGTCAAAAGCTTTTGCAAAGTCTAGGTAAACCACATCTGTTTCTTTTTCGTATATCATATTTTTATATATTTCTCATGGTGGACTAACAGTTGGGTTTGTGTACTTTTTCTGGGTACAAAACCATGTTGTCTTATATTAAACAAATTATTTTTCATTAAATGTTTCATAATATTTTTCTTCATTACCCTTCATACAATTCCATAATATGTGATGTTAGTCTCACAGGCTTATAATTAGTACTTGCCTCTAGTCTTGATCCACTTTTGAAAGTAGGGGTAATATATGCTAATTTATGCTCATCATAAATCTTCCCTATATCTATACTTTGCCTTAATAATATTGCAAGCGGCTTTGTGACAGAATGAACTATTTTCTTTAACAAAATGGAAGTGATGCCATCTGGTCCGGCTACTGATCCATTTTTAATTTCATTAATACCCTCCATAATATCGGCTTCATTAATATCTATGTCTGATAAATATTTACTATTTTCATCCCTTATTTCTGAATCATTATCTTCATTATCAATTCTAGGGGTAAATTCTCCCTTATATCTTTCTGCCAATATGTTGCATATTACCTTTTTATTCATTCACTAATCTCCTTTCATTTCTTAGAGAGCCTATTTCTTTTCTTCTTTCATTAATCTTTTTTGCATATGAGTACAATAGTTTAGGGTTTTGCTTGATATTTTCTAGGGTCTTTTCTTCTAAGTCCCGTTTTTCATTTTCTTTTGATTGTATAATCTTTTGTTTGGCATTTTCTATCTTACTTTTTAGTTCCATCACTTTCCATGCATTCTTTTCTTTTGCAACAACTTTTTTCCACTTTCTGATTTTCTGGAACAAGATCCTTCTGTCTCTTGGTGTGCATAATACACCTCGTTCACAAATACTAGGTCTAAAGTATTATCATTACTTGTTGGCAGGTGCTTTATTTGTTAAATGTTGTGTTTTAGTAGTATAGGGAGAAGGGTGAGGAGGACAAGGAGGAAGAGAGGGATGAAGGGGAGGAGGAGGAAGAGAGGGAGGTGGAGGAGAAGGAAGAATGGGAGGCAGAGAAGAAGGAAGAGAGGGATGAAGAAGGAAGAGATGAAGAGGAGGAGAGGGATGAGGGAGGGAGAGAGACGAGGAGGAGGACGAGGGAGTAGGAATGAGGGAGAGGGTAAGGAAGGAGGAAGAGAGAGAATGATAGGAGAGGTGGAAGTAGATGAGGAGAGAGAGAGATGATGGATGATGAGAGATGTGAGGAGAGGTAGAGGAGGAGAGGGGAGAGGAGGGAGGAGGAGAGGGGGAGGAGGGGAGGGGAGGAGCAGAGGCAGGAGGGGGAGAGGAGACCCGAAGGAGGAAGGGAAGGAAGGAAGAAAGGGGGGATAAGGGGAAGGAGGAAAGGGGAAGGAGGGAGAGGGGAGGAGCAGCAGGGGGGGAGGAGGAAGGATAAGAGGAGGAGGGAGGAGGAGCATATTAAGCAGGAGGGGGAGTAGATGGTGGAGGAGGAGGAGATGGTGGTTGAGGAGGAGGAGGAGATGGTGTGAGGAAGAGGAGGAGGAGGAGCCTTAGCAGGAGGGTGAGGAGATAGGAGGAGGAGGATGGGGAGGAGGATGGGGAGGAGGAGGAGGAGAGGAGACTCAAAGGGAAATTGTAGAAAATTCGTGCATTTGAATTGAAAGCGAGATTCTTGTTTTCCTTCTTCATTTAAGGTCCATTTATTTGAATTATTGTTGCTTTATAGCCGATGATGGGGTCTGCGAATGTTGGGGAATGGAGTCATCTGTACGTGGTTGTGTACACAACAAATATTTGACAATTCCGATTAACCAAGATGTATAGCAATTCATCTAAAATAGGTACGAAAGTCAAGATGTCGTGACGTCATAATACAGGACTTAAAAGAACGTTCTAATGCGTAAAAATAATTATTTAAATTTGAGTCAGAATTGAGTTATTTTTTCAATAACGAATATTTTCAAATTGTTCCGATTGTTGTGATGAAAGTGCCCCGGCATCTATTGGTACAAGTGGTGTGCGGATTTATCACAGGAAATGGGAAGTTTGTTGACACAAGCGATTCCACAAACATCGAGATGGCGTCAATCTTCCAAGATATTTAAAGTAAGTAAAAAATTTAAAAGTAAGTAAAAATTTCGAAAGCGTTTTGGTGAGATTTGCATTGCATTGGCCACTCCTTTCACTACCCTCTGTTCAATGCTTTAAATTTGGCCTTAATATCTAACTTTGGAGAAAATACTTACTTCGAAAGGAGAGTAGAGGTCTTTAGCTCCGTCTCTCACCAACAACAAGTCGCGACTGATGCCCATCTCCGGTTTCAGGACGCGTTATAAGTACTTTTTCGGAGGGTGTCCAGCCGTGACCGTCAGTGAGTTGAGCCAGTCCATGCGGTTGTTTACCCTAGTCTTCTAGGAAACGTTTGTTCCTGTCGTACTACATTCCCTCCAAAGTTTTCTTCATAATCTATAACAATATATATAATATTATATATATAATATATACATATATATTATATATTATATATATATATATATATATATATTATATAATCAATATGAAGTTTTCTTTATACTACTTATACTATATATAGTACGCTACCACTCTACATGTTTTCCGTTCCGATAGGAGGTATTGAAGAGGCAAATAAACAAACGACGGCTGGGATAAAGTAAACAACAATGAACACCCAAGAGTAAACAAGTCACTAGTCAGATGACAACTCACTACAGTAAAATCAAGCTTGCTGGTCTTACATAATTGAATATCACTAATTAGGATATCACTAATGTAGGAAACATATCCCTTACCTAGATCTGCAAGTCTTGGCATTGTTACTACCTATCCCAGGCGAGACGTCCCATTCGTCTTTGTATATCTCTTCGTAACCCACTTATGACACACAATCGTTGAAATTTCTCTCTCATAAGCGTGGTACTTCTTTCACTTACGGCACTGGAATTGTGTGAGTTCACTACACGGTTCGAAAATCAGAAAAGGAAATGTGTCACACAGTACAGTTACAGCACTACAACATCACTTGGACCAGACCTACACCCGGAAATAGAGATGTTATAGGTAAACGCGATGGTCTCTTAGGAACTGTTACCTACACTTATATAATTTTATATTTCTAAAAATGCAAACTAAATTTATGCCAAGAAATCAAAAAGATTGTATGTTTACTAGTTGGCATGATACATTTGTGATACGACTATGATGAGTTCAAAATATCGAGATATATGGATATATATTGACTCTGATTTTATATTTTCCTTAGAGAACGAGCAGCAAAATTATAGAAAATGGTTAGTTTTAGTGGTATACTAAAGTAAATTTCTCACTTTCTCTATTCGGAATTGGCAAGTCATACAACAGGCATTGTGCGACAATTTGCCGCTCAGTGCTGATCACAGGGCGATATCGAGGTACAAAGATGCATATTTACTCTGATATACATTTTTTTTTTAGAAAGAGCCAGTTTTTATCGTAGATGATGTGCATTTTAGTAGGAAAGTAAAATATATTTCTCACTTCCACCTAAAAAGTCATACAGAAACTTTACGACAACTTTTCGCTTAGTGCCGCTCACAGGCCATTAAATGTGGTGTAAAAAAGATGTGAAAAAACCACCAAAAATTTCTTTTCTCAATAATACTTCAGGACATGCTTATTTAGATATCAACTAGTCGACAATTAGTTCGCAATCAGTTGAACACAATGCCTTATTGATTCTATTTTTTTTATGCCAGTGACGTTAGTCACTCACACAGTAATTTCCCCATGAGTAAGCTGTATATAGCCCCACTACCTCACAGTCACAGTTATTGGAAAAATGCCTGATTTAGTTCTATTTTATTCAGGGGCGCAGTGCCAATTTTATAGGTGCTGGAGCTCTTTAGGACCTGACAAATGTCTGCCATTTCGTATACTGTTTTTATATATGTCGCATTTTATGTTTGCATTTACTAATTATAAACATAAAATCAATATAATTATCAAACAAAAGAAAAAAGAAAATCATGTATTTCATCAATTTAAGAAGTTAAAACTACTTAGTGCTTACCAAATATCAGCAGTGAGAAGAAGTTTCACAATAATTTCCACAAAGGGTCAGGCGTGATATGTTTTCGGGAGTCTGAAGAACTCTTGTCGTTGTACCACCTGCTAACCTTGGTACCCACCGTAGCCATGATATGGCATATGTCTCAGCATTCCACTGAACTAGAGGAGGTCCATGTAGTTTAACAAACATAAGCGCTGATCCATGAATTTATGAGAATTTTTGAGCGTGTTGTTGTTATCACCAAGTTCATGTGACTAAATCCCCTCTCACACTCAGCAGTACTGACAAGAATAAATGCATTTATTGCAAAATGAGAGGAAAGCTTAACCCTCTTACATACAGATGCTATTTCAGCTTCTCCATCATTAGGTGGTATTTCATCAGGCCAGTAGCTGCTATTTTTCAAGGACACACGTTTCATCTAGCAGTGATTTATACATCCGTTGAGGTTCAGATGCTTCAGAACCTTTCATAGATGTTTATCGTGAACATACGATGCTGCAAATTGTTCACAGCACTAGTAAGAAACTGTTGATAATTAATGGAGATAATTTTTTGTTGCTTGTTATGGTAATCCCTCCAAATTTATGTACCAGTGCAAGTGTGCGTGTGTGTGTGTGTGTGTGCGTGTATGTGTAGATAACGTATTAATAAATATATATGTGTGTGTGTATAGCGAGACCAGGGAGTGACTTTGTGGCTGTCGGTAGAAAAGTAGAGGTGTCCTGAAGCCTGACTATTTAGATATGGCAACCCTAGTATTATGTTTCTAGATTTGCACCAGTACAGTTCTAGCCTTTTTACTTTTGAAATGTATAAAAATCGAAATACTATCGAAACTTCATGAAAAAAGCGGAAAATGTTATAATATTTATTAACTCATTAGTAATGTCATAGTAATATTTTCTTTCCGTCACCAACAGGTTTCCACAAGAAGCATCCATCCCCTAGACCCAGAGTGTGTGACCTCGAACAGCCATGCTGAAAGGTCTCGGTCCAGCTAATAGTACTATATTTTATTACAATTATATATTATTCTAATCTTTTTTACTATCATTATTATCTGATTATTATTACTATTATTATTATTTTTACTTTTGTTATTATTATTATTGTTGCTGGTATTATTATTATTATTATTATTATTATTATTATTATTATTATTATTATTATTATTATTAATCACAGGATCTAAGCAGTGTCTAGCATAAATAGTTCCTGTAAATTACAGGACTTTCTTAGCGAATATTCACTGAGCACTAACTAAACAGTGATGCGCAATAATTAAACACTAACATTCACAATGTACTTACCTCACTATACACTTACTATACAATCACACTCACTCAACACACTTGCTATACACTCATACTCACTAAACACTCACATTTAACATACACTCACACCCAATAACACTAAACACTCTGTGAAACTCAACACTCAGTAAACTTTCACTAAACACTCTTTTAATCCTAAAGATTCATTAAACACTAAACAATTACTAAACATTTACTAAGCACTCACTATGCACCAAACATTCACTAAGTACTCACTATACACTAAACACTCACAAAACTCTAAACACTTAAACACTAAATACACACTAAACCCTAAATTCTCATTAAATCTATAAACACTCATTGAACACTAAACAGTGAATGAACATCCACTCATCATTCATTAAACACCCAATAAACACTTACATACTAAACATTCACAAGACATTCACTAAACACCCGCTAAACATTCACTGCATACTTACTAAACATTCACTAAACACAATCATTCGCAAAACCCTAAACAATCACTGAATACTTGCATACTAAATATTCAATAAACACTAACATTCACAAGACATTCACTAAACACTCACTAAATATTTACTGAATACTTACTAAACGTTCACTAAACATTGACCGAATACTTGTTCACTAAATATTCACTAACATTCACAAAACATTCACTAAAACCCTAAAAACCTACTAAACATTCACTGACAACTTACTAAACATTCACTAAATACTTACTAAACATTCAGTAAAAACTATCATTCACAAGACATCCACTAAACATTTACCACTTACTTAGTACACACTAAACATTCACTAACATTCGCAAATATTCAATAAAACCTTAAAGACTCACTAAACTTTCACTGAATACTTACACAATAAACATTTGCTAAACTAACTTTCACAAGACCTTCACTAAACACTCACTAAGTGCTTACATACTAAACATTCACTAAAATTCACAAAACATTCACTAAAACCCTAAAGACGCACTAAACATTCACTGAATACTAACACAATAAACATTGACTAAAACACTAATATACTCAAGACATTCACTAAACACTCAATAAACATTCACTGAATACTTACGTACTAAACATTCACAAAACATTAACTAAGACCTTAAAGACTCACTAAACATTCACTGAAATCTTAAACAATAAACATTCACCAAACACTAAACATTCACAAGAAATTCACTAAACACTCACTAAACATCCACTGGATACTTACACACTAAACATTCATTAACATTCACAAAACTACAAAAACCCTAAAGACTCACTAAACATTCACTGAATACTTACACAATAAACATTCAATAAAATTTGCAACACATTCACTAAGCCCTGAACTAAACATTTACTGAAGAATTTTATACTCATAAACATTCACTAAACACTTACTCACTAAACCCCACAAATTTGCTAAACACTTACTCATTAAAAATTAACAATAAGAAATGTTAAAATCGCACTAATCCCCTGTTCAATTTGCAGGTTACCAGACCTTTAATAATGGCCGCAAGTCTTTGCAGCGCCTCCCTAGTGGAAGACCACCGAACTACATAGTACTGGTATAGAGATCGCAACTCCAGGTATATACCCTCTATGATCCATCCATTCTCTCATCCTCTTCCCTTTCCTCACATTACACCATCTGCTTCAAGCAGAGGTGCGGCGAACTCCGGCAGCACTGCACCCCTGGTTTTATTATGCTTATTATATGCTATTCACACAGAAAGTAACTTACCCATCACTGTTACTAGTTACAAGTTACAACTAGCTACAAGCAGCACTAATTCACTGCCACAATGATCGAAAACTGTCTGTTTTAGTAAATGTATTGCTTGCTAGCAGTCAGCCACATAGTGTTTCCCTGTGAAGTACTAGTTCCTATCAATATTACCTCATAGTGACATACTCCCATTAACTGAAAATTTTGTTTACTCCACATATATAGCACAATTTAAACTTGATAAACTAAATAAAAGAACCACGCTTTTTTTACCCGTCCTAATGTTCCTGCATTGTGTGTGAAGGGTACATAACTGATACTAAAAGACTTCAAGGGGTACATAAGATTATAAACACACATAGAAACTAATGATATAAAAAAAGAGAAAAAGATCAGAAATATTGAAACTGAGCAAAAAGTTTGTTTCAAACTGCTGAAGAAGATCGCTTTAGTCTCGAGGAGGTCCCAGACATCTGAACCGGTATTCCGAAGGGATTGCCAAGGTGGAAGTAGAGAAAGTCGACCAGATACGCCCTTAAATGATGAAGCCAATTTAAGTTCACTAAAGCTCGCCTACCCCCGCCCCAACTCACCCCCGCCCCAACTCCCTACGCTTAATTGGGCAGCTATTCCTTTGATATCCTTCATCACATTTCATCAGATTCTCTCTCTCTCTCTCTCTCTCTCTCTCTCTCTCTCTCTCTCTCTTCTTAAAGTTTGTCACTGATGTTCAATTACAGTTACCTCCTCAACATTGCTGCTAGATGCCCCGTTATATGTGCGTAATAAATACAAAATCTAGGCTTTATTCTTTAATCTTTTCTAAAGAGTTGGTACTGATAAGAAAAACTATGTTGTCAGATGTATAAATAAAACACACACACACAAACACACACACACACACACACACACACACACACACACACACATATATATATATATATATATAATGCGTGTGTGTATGTGTGTGTGTGTGTGGAAGACTGTTGTAGGATGGAAGTATATCTCAGGAGATCCTTAAAATATATTTTTTAAGGACCACCTGAGGTGTACTTACTCCTACAACAGTCTTCGATTGTTCGAGTCACTAGTAACCACCATATCTTAGAACGTTATATATATATATATATATATATATATATATATATATATATATAAATCTCAGTAGGAAAAGAAGAGCGTAGGTTAAGAGACACCACATTTTATTGCGACGCGTTTCGTTGTTTCTTCATAACAACATTTTCAAGCCTAAAAGAGACATTACAGTATTTTAATGGTAGTTACAAGAATATGTAATTATGGCTGACAAAGCTGAGTAAAAGTAGCAACAATAAGATAATGGTTAAAATCTTTAAAATAAATTGCACCAGCATACTAAAAAAAAAAAAAATAAATTATATAAGATCTTTAAAATAAATTACAACGGTATACTAAAAACAGAATGGTGGGAGACAGAGATGGAAAGTTTACACTACGAATGAATGACTGAATGATTTATATTAAAAGCAAGGGATAAGATGAATTGTCAAGGTTAAGATCTGGTTTCCTTAAAAATATTTCTATTGACTCAGAGATTCTCAATAATGATCTTCTCTAAAAGTACCAAGCACACTAAAATTTTTTTTCCATCTTCTACCTGTATTACATTCCTCTACGTGCTGTAAAAATCGGTGATCTGGTTGGCTGGCCAGCAAGCAAACCAGATCACCGATTTTACAGCACGTAGAGGAATGTAATACAGGTAGAAGATTGGAAAATTTTAGTGTGCTTGGTACTTTTAGAGAAGAGTCATTATTGAGAATCTCTGAGTCAATAGAAATATTTTTAAGGAAACCAGATCTTAACCTTGACAATTCATCTTATCCCTTGCTTTTAATATAAATCATTCAGTCATTCATTCGTAGTGTAAACTTTCCATCTCTGTCTCCCACCATTCTGTTTTTAGTATACCGTTGTAATTTATTTTAAAGATCTTATATAATTTATTTTTAGTATGCTGGTGCAATTTATTTTAAAGATTTTAAACCATTATCTTATTGTTGCTACTTTTACTCAGCTTTGTCAGCCAATAATTACATATTCTTGTAACTACCATTAAAATACTGTAATGTCCTTTTAGGCTTGAAAATGTTGTTATGAAGAAACAACGAAACGCGTCGCAATAAAAATGTGGTGCTCTTAACCTACGCTCTCTTTCCTACTGAGATTGAGATTTCCAAAACATCTGTCTACTTTCACTATATATATATATATATATATATATATATATATATATATATATATATATTTTATATACATAATCTGATGTTGCTCCTTATATGATTACATTTGAATGCGTTCATGATTCCTCACTTCCATCATTAATAATAGAAATAAATGATTAATCGAAGTCCTCCCCCCAAAAAAAAAAAAGAAAGACGAAAATAAACAAAATTGCTCAGTGATGAGATGATCATTGCCAAGTAAATTGGACGAGGCCTCGGAAAAAAGTTCTATAATTATTAGCTCACATGTGATCGTTGGAAGTTATAATTACCCAACTGTGAGTCGGTTATAACAGAAAAAACTAGTTTTTGTTACAAATAATCAACATTTAGGATTGAAATTCGGCGATATATATATATATATATATATATATATATATATATATATATATATATGTATACGTATACTTGTATATATGTAATATACTATAGTCTATATTTATATATACACGAACGTATTTGTGCATACTTACATACATATATATATATATATATATATATATATATATACATATATATACATATATATATATATATATATATATATATATCTATATACGTATATATATGTATATATATGTAGTATATATAAATATATACGTATATACATGTATATATATATATATATATATATATATATATATATATATATATATATATATATATATATATATATATATATATATATGTGTATGTATATATATGTATGTATGAATATATATTATAAATAGATAAATTCGCTCAAACAGGCACATATATAAGCTTCTACGGAGTTCTCATCAGCAGCACGTTGAATCCCAACCTCTACACTCACTGCACCATCCATCAACTTCATGTTGGCCCCACTTATAAGCTGCTTGTATATCAAAGATTTTTTTTCCCGATATCTCTTCAGCATCAATGATCCAACGCTTTCTTGGTTTCATTATTTCCCCTAAAACTTCCGGATTGCACACCCCTTTCACCAATCTCCACACAAGTCCAAACTTATTCCATTTCACTGATATATCCTCTGAGTACACTTATGATCTTCAAGTATTTTGGCACTTGTAGTGTACCAACAATTCATCTTAGCGATTGCAATTCTTTAACTTTAAGCTATATCTAAAATCCACACTCCACTACTATAAGGGAGGGTTGGCTCAATAATCTCTCTATCCATTCAAGCCTTGGTTTCCACACACAGTTCAAAGCCTTCTCCTATTCTTTTGTATACATTCTTCTGCCTTCCATACTTCACCTATTCTGTGTCTCTCTTCTTCTCTCCCAATACCATCATCCGATGTATTTCCTCCGAAATGCTTGCTTGACTCTGTCGTTGCCTTTCTTCATCCGTCCAAACTGACTGACATTCATTGCCTATTGTTTTGTTTTTCATGTGTCATCATAAACATTACTATTATTATTATTTTTTTTAGAGATCCATGTTTGTTTTGGTCATCAAGGCCTATATTAAATAACCAAACTTCGCAAAAGAAGAGTTCGCCTCTCTCTCTCTCTCTCTCTCTCTCTCTCTCTCTCTCTCTCTCTCTCTCTTTCTAATCAGCCTAATGGAACAAACTGCATAACGAATCAACTATTTCACATATTTTCTTTATTTCTCTCTTCCATAGTTTTACGACACGTCACACGATGATCACTAAATAGAGAAAAAGTATTTTTAAAATAACTTCCAACTCTTAACGGACTAATTTCAATCATTCTTTGTCTGTACGTAGTCTTTTCCTCAATAACTATTTGCATTTATGTTTGCTTGAACCTTCCTTTTATTTTTCTGGTTACCTGAGAGTAAATGGAAAAGACTTGACACATTCCTCGGAAATTCAAGTTCATTTCACTCGGGTTTTCAGCCATTTGGACCTGGCTCCTGCAGGCAGGCAAACAGCTTTGAGTCTTATTTCAGCTCCTCCAAATTAAAAATGAACAAGACGAAACGCAGACGGTATGTCACGAGCCGCGCCAGCCGTCAAAACTCTGCCGGCTGAAACGGAATAAAAACGCTC
>NC_087202.1:113600862-113610862 GCF_015104395.2 Macrobrachium nipponense
AGTCCATCTACACGCGCAAAGACATATTCAAGGCGGGGGGGAATTTCGATTTATGATATTATAATATAATATCTATATATATAGTATATATTATATATATATATATAGTAGTATATATATTATGTATTATTATAGGTATATATACATATATATAATATATATATATATTATATATGTATTAATTATATATGATATATATATATATATATATATATATATGTATATATATATATTATATGTAATATATATTTATATATATATATTAGAACTAGTCCACTACACGCGCAAAGACATATTCAAGGGGGGAATTCGATTTATGTATATATATATATATATATGTATGTGTATATATATATATATATATATATATATATATATATATATATATATATATATATATATATATATACTATATATATATACTATATATATATATATATATTAAAATCAACGCAACCTGCTTTGGGTCATTTATCCTTCCTTTACTAGAATACTATTGATTCGCCCAGGGAGTGGTTCGTGGTGGCAGGTTTTTGTTTCTTAACATTTAGTCAGCTATGACTTAGACCATCGAAGGATCGTCTCTTGTTTGCCGATTTTTCACAAGTTGTATTTTAGCAGACAGCTTTCGCTTATCACAACCGCTCCCTGATCATCTTTACCTAACGAGAGCGACCAGATTTGCTGGCCAGCAGCACTAATATGCTGTAAATATGCCTTGCTGGCTAACTTCTCAGTTCCCGAGGTCCTTTCTTCCTGATACTGTTGGACTGTTGACTCCCTGAGGATGTCCTGCAACTGGAACTTCGAAAGTTCAGCGAAGATGCAGTGGGCTTCTGGCCTAATACAATTCTCCTTTCAATTTAATATTTTACTTATGTTATTATCTGCTGACTAATTTGTTATTTTTTTTTTCAGTAGTCGAGATCTCATCTTTTTGTTTTTCCCCTTACCTCCTCCTACTTCTTTCTAATGAAGACCGTATTCTTTGGAAGATTGATTAGGAAGTCAATGGTACCTGTGGGCTTGTTCCATATGAATATAGTTCATCTTCTGAATAATAATAATAATGTACTCCCGCAGCCGATGGAAATCAAATTAGCTGTGACGTCCCGCAGCGTAGAGCGCAATGCCCATCAACGTTACCGCGCTGCTCAGGAGGTCTAAACGGCTGCAGGACCCCCTGCTGTCAACCCCAAATATAAGGAGGACGGACACCACACCAAGATCAGTCCGCCCTCAGCTTCTCAGCCCGAGGATGTCTGGCAGCTCCAGACGAAAGCCCGCTTCAAGAAAGAGAGTAGACAGAGAGAGAGAGAGAGAGAGAGACTCATTAATGACTTTGATGACTATGGTATCATAGTTTATCTGTAAAATTAAAAAATGTACACCTATTTTGATACAGAATTTGATCATGCCCTCTAAAGGCGCTCTATTAGCCTGTTAAGTAGCACGGGAAAAAGCCACTATTCGTAAAATAGAGAGGAATCTCTACAAGTGTAACGCTGCTGGAGTAGCCATTACTTTTAATAATAATATACTAATAATAATAATAATAATAATAATAATAATAATAATAATAATAATATTTACCGATTCTCCGATGTATTATAAGTTTTATTTGACTTAATCCCATTTCAATATTTTCTTGTTTTTGTTAGTTTCCCGAATTTTGTCATTGTCTTCCTTTACAAAAAAAAAAAAAAAAAAAAAAAAAAAAAAATAGCTACTATTACGTAAAATTAAAATAACTTTTGATAAAAAGGACAAGACTGTTCATTATTACCTCACTTTTTCGTCCCTTTTTGCTTACTAAGGAAAGTCTATGATATTTCGCTTGGTGGAAATGACACAAGCGGTTATTCCTGACTAAGAGGATAACTATGTTTTGAGAGCGTTTGCTCTCTCCGAGAATAACAGATACAGTTATTCAAATTCCAAGAATGGAAGGTACGCATTCCCTAACTTGTTCTAAATTCGCGCAGCTCCAAGTTGTTACCCTGAGTTTTATGTTTCCTATTTTCACAGACATCTAATCTGAAAACTTAAATTTTCGTCCTTATCTTTGTCAGAAACTAAAGATGTTTTGAATATTCGTGCTCGTTTTGTGAAACGAGTTCGTTTTCAACAAGATGTCAAGTGTTGAGTCTGAGGCCAATGTTCAGAAGATCTGCTTGCTTGCTATAATCCTTTCATCGCCCCATCTCATAGATCTAGAACCTATTTGGCGAACTATCGTTAAAGCATGCGATATTTCATGTTGCCGTACAGCTGGAGAAAGGAATGAAAGGAACTGACCAAGCGCTTTCGTGTATTTTTCACACCTCCTATGATCTTTATGACGAGCCCATATATTGTAAAAGACGAACGAATGTATACTGTGAAAATAACTAATACAAAACTCAGGGAAACAACTTGGAGCTGCTCGGATGCAGAACAAATTAAGGAATGCGTATCTTTCATTCTTGGAATTTGAATAACCTTATCTGTTATTCTCGGAGAGAACAAACGCTCTCAAAACATAGCCATCAGCTTATTCAGGAATAACAGCTCTGTCATTTCCAACAAGCGGAATAACACAGGCTTTCCTTAGTTAGGAAAACAGTGAAGAAAAAGGGAGAAAATAATGGACAGTCTTGTTGTTTCTATCATGAGTGATTTTACTTAATAGCTACTTTTTTTTCTAACGTTTCGGTTCACCAGCTTCATTTTCGATCTTTGCTGGTCAACTAGTAGAGATTAAAGCACTGCACATCTGAAATGGATGAAAATAGGACTAGTACGATATACAGTGTTCATGTCTTTGTTATTGAATATCTTTATTGAAGAACAAAGACGTACAAGAACTCTTTGTATCTCCAGTCAGTCCTGTGTCCACGCATTTAAGATGATGTGCCGTGCCTTCATTTGCATCGGCTGACCTGCAATGACTGAAAATTCAGCAGCAGCGAACTATAAAGTTACATATAATAACTATTATTATAAAAAAAAAAACCACGATACAAACAACAAGAATCTACATTAATTTCTCCTCTGTTTTAGATCTAAGCAAAGACTGTGGTATTTCCTTTGCCGGGAATGACAAGACGTCTACCAACCGCAATTACATCAGGTAATTGGGCAAATGGACAATGGTAATGGAGTTTTATGTAGAAACTTGGAAAACAGAGAATGAACAGGTCAATAGGAGACTGTTTTGCACACGGCAAACTTTATTCAAAGTAAACTTTATTCAAATTTTAAGTAACAGACATGCATACACATACAGTTGCACTCACACACACACACACACACACACACAAATATATAGAATATTATTATATATAATATATATATATATATATATATATATATAGAGAGAGAGAGAGAGAGAGAGAGAGAGAGAGAGAAGAGAGAGAGAGAGCGAGGTCCGTCGGCAACAAGGGCCAAAAGGTACGTGAAGAACTGGTGACAAGGACTCAGCTAGTTGACAGGAAAAATTCATTTATTTGCCAACGCGTTTCGTAACTATAGTAGATTCACATCAACCGTCCATTTGACGTTAAGGCTAGTCCCTTACGACGCTCCTGATTGGCTGTTGATAAGCCAATCATAGGGCTGGAAACTCTCAGTCTCTGTCGAGAGTTCACATAGGCAGGATGTATGTTCCACCTCTCCTGAAAGACGTATCCTTCAGGAGAAGTGGAACATACATCCTGCCTATGTGAACTTTCGAGAGAGACTGAGAGTTTCCAGCCCTGTGATTAGCTTATCAACAGCAAATCAGGAGCGTCGTAAGGGACTGGCCTAGACATCAAATGGACGGTTGATGTGAATCTACTATAGTAACTCGTTACATCATCAGGGCTGAAATAAATCGGACAAACGAGTTAATTACACATCACATATTTAGAAAATATAAAAACAACAAATCGCAATTAAAAAGATCCTAAACTAGATTTTTGAATTATTTCTGGCGTTAGAGAATTCAGGGTTGGGCAATTTACAGCCAGTTCGATGACTCCACCTCTATGTGAGTCAGCTCTGTCTCTGCGAACTGGCTGTAAATTGTCCAACCCTGAAATCTCTTAACATAAAAAAACCATTGAAAAATCTGCCATGTTGGTATCAAATGCTCTGACTTTTCTATCTTGGGCCAAACAAGCCACTTACACGAACTGCCTATTCTTGAGTCATTATACATTAAGCAGTTAGCGCCAGGATTGAACTCACATACCACTTCTGTTCCCTTGTATTTGGCGTGAGCTTGTTTTCTTCGTGGCTCTGCTTTCCCTCCTTGTCTTGTCACTCAGCTGTCATCTTCTGACAGAACAGGTGCTTTTTTTAATACAGTCGTTAGCTCCTTTCTTTATAATTATTGTTTTTACTCTTTTGGTACAATTTCAACTAGTTTAGGGACTTTTTAATTGCGAATTGTTGTTTTTATATGTTTTGATAGTCATATGTACTTTAACTCGTTTGTCCGATTTAGTTCAGCCTTGATGGTATAACGAGTTACTAGTTACGAAACACGTTGGCAAATAAATGAATCATTCCTGTCAAGTAGTTGTCTCCTTGTCACATGTTCTTCACACACACAAACACACACACATATATAGATTAAAGCTATTTAGTCTATGTTACTTAGTACCCGTTGCTTTTCTCTTTACACACACTTTTGCTTTTTAAATGAAAAATTTCCAAACGTGGTAGTGAATGTTATTTTCCCGCATGGGGGTAAAACCTAACTTTAGTTGGACTCAGTATTGTCTTTTTATCTCTTAACATCTTCTGACACTGTCGGGTTCGCAGATTGCTGAGGTCAGGGTTTGGGTTTCGTCTTCTTACGTGTATAATCAAAGCAGGAGAGAGTTTCATTCGTGCTATACTTTCGTCGAGGAACTAAGCACTTGGCTGGCATTCAGCAGATGATTGGATTCTGAAGCTCTTGATAGCTGATAGGTAAGAGATTCCTGTCGCCTAGAAGACTCTGTCCTTAACTGTAGTCGTAGTTGCATGTTAGCAAACAGGGGTCTGAGAGGGTCCATTTACTCCATCATCTACCTGGGGGGAAGAGCCCACATCAGCGAAAGGTTAATGTAAACATGCAACAAACTGCCTTTAAAAGAAGCACAATTAAAGATAATTTGAGTACTGCTTCTCGAGGCAACGTCATGCAAACGTGAATGATTGTTAATGCCGTCAGTTGGCAATAGTTTCAAGCAAGCAATTTTTTTCTGGAAAAATTGTATCTGGACGCACCGGAAACTTGTGCGTTTTACTTCGTTATTGTTGCATTTATATGAGAAGTACAGAGCGTTCAGCATGCGCACATTTCGAACAATAAAAAAGATAAAAATTGTCGACCACTGCATGCAAATATTGAAGCGTGACCAAAGTTGAAATTTTGTTTTGTGTTTAGGCAACAAAGGTAAAAATACCAAAGATATTTCTGATCGTTGTTGGATGGTACTATTTTCAAAACCTCAGGCCTTTTGTGTTCGCCGCACCTTGGAAAAACTTTATCTCTCTCTCTCTCTCTCTCTCTCTCTCTCTCTCTCTCTCCTCTCTCTCTCTAATAAATCTATAAATCTACAGCCAAATCTAAGGCAAAAAAAAGTTTTGGCAATACTATTTTGTTTTATGTTTCTAAAATTCTTTAGAACAGGTTAACTTCAGATTGCAAACCATAAGATCTTAGTTTAAGGGCAAAATTTCGAACCTATAGCCACAATCATGTCACTATTATTTTACCGTTTTTGTCAGAGCTTTCTGTTTTACCACAGGTATTGAACTGGGCATTGTTGTCAATAAGGATACTACAGCTTTCCTTCCGAGACTTTTAAGAGATTCAAAACGTGAAAGTCCAGAGTTTTGAGAGGTTCCTCATTCCCTCCACTGTTGCCAAAAGGCAAATGTGACTACACTGTTTTTTTCCATCTCTCCATCCGCCTGTGGTGTTTTTGTATGGTAACACTGCGTCACGGGCTTTATATAGTTACATTCAGCTTACATTCAACGATTATAATAATATCCTATTTCGAATATTAACGGTGTAATTCGCATACTGTAAATTATTAAAACCCTTTTCAGTTGCAAATCTACACCCAGATATCCTTTTATTTACCTTAAACTTACACATAGCGTAACTATCTAAAGCCCGGGACGCAGTGTTACCTTACAAAAACACCACAGGCGGATGGACAGATGAAAAAAACAGAGTATAGGCGACAAGAGATCAGGGTCGAATTTCAGTATCTCCTTAAACCAGGGGTTGCCACTGGAGCGCTTGTACCACAAGGATACTCTTCAGCGAGTACATTGGATCTGAGAGAATAGCTATAGTAGATTCACATCAACCATGCATCTGATGTCTAGGCGAGTCTCTTACGCAATCCTGATTAGCTGTTGATAAGCCAATCACAGGACTGGAAAGTCTCAGTCTCTCGAGAGAGTTCACATAGACAGGATGTATGTTTCACCTCTCCTGAAGGACACTTTTGAAAGACGTATCCCTCAGGAGAGGTGGAACATACATCCTGCCTATATGAACTCTCTCTCGAGAGACTGAGAGTTTCCAGCTCTGTGATTGGCTTATCAACAGCCACTCAGGAGCGTCGTAAGGGACTCGCCTAGACATACGGTTGATGTGAATCTACTATAGTACTGCGCAATACTTGATGTAATCTACATTGAGATTGTACAATGTCGTGTTTTTTTTTAATATCCTCATTTTAATAAGTAAGTGTTTTACTTGAGTTACATCAAGAGTAGGGTGAATACCATCTGTTTTTTATTTTCATGGAACTCCCCGCGGCTGTAATCTGTACCTGTACCGAGCCTGAAAAGATGCCTTGCATCATACTACTTAAAATTGAGAATTAAATGAATCTCGTGGGCTTAGTTTATCGATGTTATGGATGATCATGAAAAAAAAAAGACATGTGTATGATGCATCAAAATATTTCATATATTACTTTAGTATATTGAAATTATTACCATTAATATTCTTATGCAGTCGACGCAACCAGATTTCATAATAAGATTATGGCATAATATCAGTTTCATTGTTTTTCCTTTTCATCCTCAATTTTCTAGGATACATAGGAATCTACATAGATGCCCAAGGGTACGTAAGAACAAAAAGGTTGGGAACCCCTCCTCTTTCCTTGTAATTTTCTTTCTATATTGAATTTTCTACATTTTCAAGTTGCAATCCAAATCATCACTTAGCTTCTCCTTATGACTGAGGGTTTCATAATTTTTCAATTCTTCTCGTTGACATATATTTACTTTTCACCATTCAGCCTACTGACTGTTCCCTGTGGTTTCTCACCCTTTCTTGTCATCATTGACAACTCTTACCTCTTTCAACAGGTGTTCTTCAATTTTATGAAAAGACGAATTTTTTTGGAAAGGCCGCTCACCTATTCAATCCTATAATATGCATTAAAAGACTTTAACAACAAACTCTTCAAAGGCTCCTTTTTGCCAGTTCAAAAGGTCCTGGCTTTCCTTCACCTAAAGTAGCAACTGACCTCTAATTTTGGTACAAACTGGAAATACTTATATTCATTCTTTTATTGCAATGTTTCTTTTGTTTTCAAGGACATTCATCCCTTTTACCCGGTGGTTTTTTCCCGAACTGAAAAAAGCCGGACGCCATATCTAAAAAACTAGCCATAAAAATTTCTTGAAAATAATCTCAATATGTTACCCATACCTAAATTACGGTGCCATTACTTCTTTGAACAACCCTAACCTAACCTAACCTAACTTAGGGGCATGACAGAAAAACCGGAGCCGTTGGAATATTAGTATACATCTCGAGAATTTGCTACCCGATTCCAAGACCGGACTGACTTCCTAAGGTTCATGAATATGCAGGGGATTCCAAACTTTGTTAAGTTTTAGTTTTCATCTCTACAATCACAGTAACTCTTCGTTTGCTCTATCTCAATCTGCCTTTTCCCTACTTAACATCTGCTTGGACTTACAATAAATCATGAGCGTTGAAGTGTAGTTGTAGAAGTTTCTAGTACTGGCTTCCATTCATACTGGTATCGGTGTTGTAGCAGACTATGCCTTTTGACCCAATACTCCTTTTATTATTAAGAATAATCCTCCTCTAATCACTAGAAAAAAATTAAGAAGAGGATTAACCATTTTCAGCACAAAACCATTCGTTTCAAAGCCCGTTACGTAACACCTTTCTCCCTTGAAGATCTCTCCTCTCTCTCTCTCTTTCCGTTGAAAGACTTAAGAAGACGCTTAACCGGTTTTAGCACACAACCATTCGTTTCAATGTCCGTTAACTAACACTTTTCTCTCTCTCTCTCTCTCTCTCTCTCTCTCTCTCTCTCTCTCTCTAAAAAACGCTTAAGAAGAGGACTAACCCTCAGCCTGTTCAGAAACGGAAAGAATACGGAAACGAAAAAAAGGAAGAGAAGAGAAGAGAAGAGAAGTAACCTGCCCTGACGAAGGCGCCTTGGAAGGGAACCTCATCATCCTTAGCCCTTTCGACTGAGATACGGCATCGCTTCCCTCAACCCGTCAGCGCCCTTAGATGATGTCGACGCGGAGGGAAATAAGGCCCGAAGTAAACAAGTTACCGAAGGAGGGATTTCGTTCGAGCGTCTGCACAGATCATGCTGGACTTACCTGGGATCGGGGAGTTCGCCGAAGTTTAGATTACTTACCATATGCGTCGCCACAACACAGGTTTTCCATTGACAGTCTCCGGGGAATTACTCGGTTTGGGGAAGAGAGATGGTCGTATGAGGTTAAAGAACTGATCATTTTTGGGGAATAAAGATGGTCGTATGAGGTTAATGGCCTGATCATTTCTGGGGAAGGGAGATGATGGTCTCTCTCTCTCTCTCTCCTCTTCCTCCTCCTCCTCATCTCTTTATCTCTCTATCTCTCTTCACCCTCTTCGTCCGCCTTATCTCGCTCTTTCTCTCTCTCTCTCTCTCTCTCTCTCTCTTCCCCTCCTCCTCCTTTCTCTTCCTCCTCCTAATCCTTCTCATCTCTTTATCTCTCTATCTCTCCTCACCCTCTTCGTCCGCCTCATCTCGCTCTCTCTCTTTTTCTCTCTCTCCTCCTCCTCCTCTTCCTCCTCCTCCTACTCCTGCCCACCTTTCTATCTCTCTATATCTCCTCATCCTCTTCGTTCGCCATATCTCTCTCTCTCTCTCTCTCCTCCACCTTCTCCGTTTCATCTCTTTATCTCTCTATCTCTCTTCACCCTTTTCGTCCACCTTATCTCTCTCTTTTCTCCTCCTCCTCCTCCTACTCCTTCTCATCTGTCTATCTCTCAATCTCTCCTCATCCTCATCGTCCGCCTTATCTCTCTCTCTCTCTCTCTCTCCTCCTCCTCCTCCTTCTCATCTCTTTATCTCTCTATCTCTCCTCACCCTCTTCGTCAGCCTTATCTCGCTCTCTCTCTCTCTCTCTCTTCCCCTCCTCCTCCTTTCTCTTCCTCCTCCTACTCCTGCTCATCTGTCTATCTCTCTATCTCTCCTCAGCCTCTTCGTCCGCCTTATCTCTCTCTCTCTCTCCCTCTCCTCCTTCTCCTCCTTCTCATATCTTTCTTTCCCTATCTCTCCTTACCCTCTTCGTCCGCCTTATCTCTCTCTCTCTCTCCTCCTCCTACTACTGCTTATCTGTCTATCTCTCCTCACCCTCTTCGTCCGCCTTACCTCTCTCTCTCTCTCTCCTCCTCCTCATCTCTTTATCTTTATACCTCTCTTCAGTCTCTCCGTCCGCGTTATCTCTCTCTTTCTCTCTCTCTCTTTCCTCCTCCTCCTCCTCCTCTTCCTTCTCCTACTCATGCTCATCTGTCTATCTCTCCTCAGCCTCTTCGTCAGCCTTATCTCTCTCTCGCTCTCTCTGTTCCCAGTCTCATATTTTAATATATGTGGCTCCCTAGAAGGCTTAGGCCCGACCTTCGAATCGTTGATAACGAGTGTCGAGGGTTTTTAACGAGGCGAGAAATTTCACGTCTTTAAACCTTTTTGGA
>NC_087202.1:113615862-113623362 GCF_015104395.2 Macrobrachium nipponense
CGTCATTATTGGCAACGAATCTAGTAGATTTCTGCTCTATTCTTAGGTAATTGTTGCGTCTTGTAATTTCCCGTAGAAGGAACAATTGCGCTAGTGCGCCTCACATGATGCACTGTAGACATGATCAAACGGCGTTTGCAGCGTCTCTTCGTCACCTAGCCATTCCCCACTTTTTACCCTTTTACTTTACCTCCATTCCTACTTACTTTCCTCAGTCTTCTTCTTCTTATTTCCCACCGTTATCCCTATATTAAGGGGTCAGTACGCTGATGCGCCTTCTCCACTGCATGCATCAGGCATGGTTTATTGCTTGGCAAAGGGGTTTTTACAACCGCGTGCCCTTGCTGTCATCAATCACAGTTCTTGGCGGTGGGCTTAGCCTTTGACTAAAAAGTTCACCTGCAAAGCAGCAGCTTCCACAGTTATTGGCGGTCGGCCTAGCCTACTAATAAAAAGTAAGACTGCAAGGCAGCAGTTCCCACAGTTATTGGCGGTGGGCCTGGCCTTTTACTAAAAAGTAAGACTGCAAGGCAGCAATTTCCACGGTTATTGGCGGTGGGCTTAGCCTTTTACTACAAAGTAAGACTGCAAGGCAGCAGTTTCCACAGTTATTGGCGGTGGGCTTAGCCTTTTACTACAAAGTAAGACTGCAAGGCAGCAGTTTCCACAGTTATTGGCGGTGGGCTTAGCCTTTTACTAAAAAGTAAGACTGCAAGGAAGCAGCTTTCCTTTTAGTCGCCTCTTACGACACGCAGGACCTACGGTGGTAGTATTCTTACACCCCTACCACTTACTTTCTTCAGTCCTGTTCTCTAACCTCCCTAGCCATTACTTCTCGCTGCAAATGCGGGAGTTTTCTCCCAGTTCCCATTTAGCCCCTTGTGCTTCATCTCCTTTATTTTCAGGATCTGTTTTATCTTGCTGGCCAACATCTTCAACCGCCATTTTCACTGTCTTAACCGCTGAATGGCCAAAAGTGCCGCAATGCTTGGCACGGCAGCCAAACTTTCATAGAGTCAACTCAGTCTGTACATTGAAAAGTAAAGATAATGTTAGTGCTCTGTGAAACTCCAAAGTAAAATGATGGGTACCTGGCAGAATAGGATGATTAACCTCTGGCGATGTATAATTTGCTAGCGCCTGAAAGCTTACAAGAGTTAACTCCTAATAATACGTAATGAAATGTTATATTATTCCTTAGCTTAAAACAGCTACCAGGTTTCAAAGAGATATCAGGGTGAAACTTCCTTTCATTATTACATTCTTCATCTAAAATTCTTCTATTCTTGCCTGTAACAAATATCAGCAACCTCTTATCCGAGTTTAATTAATTCCGTGAAAACACTCACCATTACTTCGGTAAACCGACATTAGCAAAACATAATAGGCGCTAGCATGATACAAAGCATTTTTTATATGTATACATACATATGTATACACACACACGCATATATATATCATTTATATAAATATATAAACACACACACATACATATATATATATACATACACACACACACACACACACACACACATATATATATTATATATAATATATAGTATATATATAAATATATATATATTGTGATCTTCCATTCACAAGTAAATTACTGAAGTGTAATGATGTCGAAATGCTTAGCTAAATCATCTTTCTTTAATTAAATATCATTCCATTTTAAAACGTATGGCATGATTGATAACGTGGATGCTGCAAAGAGTACATACGTACACACATACATACATACATAATATATATATAATATATATAATATATATATATATATGTATATATATATATATATATATATACATATATATATACATATATATGCGTGTGTGTGTGTGTATACATATGTATGTATACATATATGAAATGCTTTGTATCATGCTAGCGTCCATTATGTTTTGCTAATGGCGGTTTACCGAAGTAATGGTGAGTGTTTTCACGGAATTAATTAACTCGATAAATTGCTGATATTTGTTACAGCAGAATAGAAGAATTTAGATGAAGAATGTGATAATGAAAGAGAAGTTTCAGCCCGATATCTCTTCGAAACCTGGTAGCTGTTTTAAGGTATATATATATATATATATATATATATATATATATATATTATATATATATATATATATATATGCAATCTCTAAAAGGTCAATGTATTTTGGAAGTAATCTATCGACTCACTAACCGCGTATGTAATATCTCACATTTAAATGTAAATCATCTATTTAAACTTTGTCTCATGCAATGGATTTTCCGTACTGTATTGCTCTATATATATAGATGATAACAAATCTATCATTTACAAGAAATGATGGATGAATCAAGCATGAATAATGAATAACAAGTCAGTGGCAAGAAACCCCCTCTCAGACAGCCCTGAGGCACGAGATGCTAATGACACTCCGAAGTAATGTTTCTTTTCAAATGGAAATGTTTCCGAGACGAAGCTCCACTAATAACAATTTTACTCTGGGCTGAGTGGTCGCGGGAGAGCGCTTTGTATCCTGAATTCTCCCGCGTGCGCCTAGTTTCCGGACATTAGCGATCGTCGCAAGTAATTCTGCATTTCGGTCACCAACAAGCATCGCAATTCTTTCTAAGTAATGTATTTTATTCCTTATTTGCACTTGCTTCGTGGTAATAAATCTATACTTATTTATGACCATGGTTATGGACTTCTCGTAAATTTGGACTATTGTTATCTTCTTACGCTCCTTATTCTTGCAAAATCGGTATTGCTCTTTGGGGTTGCCCCAGAAATTCCAGCTAGACTCAGCATGAAAAAATAAGCTAAATGAACAATCAGAGAAGAACCACAAGACGTAGCTTGCAGATGGTAAGAAGTACTAACTATTTACTTTTACCCATTGCTTTTATAAAATTCTTATCTGGTGTTTTGTTCGATATTAGTTTCAATCATAGATCCATTATTCTATGAGTAATCTCATTCTGAGCTCGTCTCCTTTTCTCATAATTCATCTCTGACTTTAGTTTGTCTGTCATTGATTTTCTGTTTATAACTTTCAGTCTTCTGCTCACATATTCACCCTCTATAACCCTTTTTAATAAGCCTCTCTCCTCTAGATGTGGATGCAGCCTATCTTTGCCTCAGTCTATCTTATTTAGTCCCACTCCAACCCTTCCCTTCTGAGTACCTGTTCATTGTTCTTATATTTTATTCAGCTTCATTCATGCCTCGAGAGATAGACGTTTTCATACCTTGAGTCCTTCTCCAAATCTATATTTTTCAATTGTATGTGCCTTTGCTACACTGCAGCTTAGAATTCACCTTCTGCTTGCCAAGGTTGAATTTCTCTTTTACCTCTGTTTCTGTATTCCTATTTCTTATAGCAAGGTTCTCGTTCTGGTCTGTTTGCTTCATTTCTATTCCCATCTGTTTCCTTTCCCTACATCTCCGTCGTGAGTTTCAGAGTATTTTTGTCCACTCTTTCATCTCTTGGCGACAACTGCAGAGGGTCGAGTTTTCCCGCTGGCCCGGTGTGGCCGCTCACAAGATACATTTCAAATTGCCGCGGGAACCTCTTCCCTGCAACTCCACGCTCGCTGCGTCTGGTGTGGCTTCACCCTTTTAGATTATGGTCACAGTTTGTAGCTGCTACAGGACACTTCCACAGTCTTCCACTTCGTTTATTCATCTTTGTCTTAACCGGACGAAAGCAGTGTGATACTTCTTTAACCCAGGACTATTTTATGATTGGTTTGCCACTAATCCATATCTGATTACTAATTAATTTTTAGTAAGCATTTATAACTTAATATTCGGGAGTAATCATAACCCAATGTAGGTTATTAATAAGCCATTTACAAAAAAGCCACATCTTATAAACTAAACACTTCGCTATGTAGGTGAGGATGGGGTGATCTTAAGTACTGGAACTGAATTCGAATAACTTAACATATATCTCCCTTGGTAGCTTTCAGAACAAGTCAACTGGCTTCCTCTGTATCAACGTTTAAGGTCTGAATCCTAGCCGGGCCAGATACACTTATAATTTTACGCATAAGTTCTTAGCAAGGTAAAGTGAATTCGGTAGTAAACGTATTTGTGGTTTATATATATATATATATATATATATATATATATACATATATATATATATATATATATATATATATATATATATATATTTGTGTGTGTGTGTGTGTACGTGTGTTTACACACACACACATATATATCTGTGTGTGTCTGTGTGTACATATACATGAAGGAGGATATATCTATGAAAATGAGTACACCACTAATGAAATGATTTTCTCAAGTTCAGACACATTAGATACATTACGCATTACCAAATGCATTACAAATTCTTCCCAAAATTATTCTAAACAAAACTGAACTTCTTTTCCTGTTAATATGTCCATGAAATACACTCAGGGGAAGACAGTGATGGTACACTAAATTATATATCAGATATCTTCTTGTTCTGACATGACATCTGGTTGAGTGTGACAGAAAAGAAAAACCAGGAGATATTCCTGGCAAACCATCCCGGGTATTTATTTAGTCTTTCTTTCTGAGATTGAGGCAAAGGCCAGTCAGTATCAGGCTGAAGAGGGGTAGACTGAAATGGTTTGGGCATGTTGAGAGGATGGATGGGAAGAGCGACCCCAGGAGGTCACTGAGAGCAGTACAAATAGGAAGAACACCGCTGGGAAGGCCAAGAACGAGGTGGATAGACATAATTGTCAGAGATCTTGAAGATGAAATCCAGAACCTAGAGGAAGCGAGGGAAATGGCTCGGGATAGAGGCAGGTGGGGGGGAACTGTATCAGCCTTATGCCGCTGGCCAGTGGCGGGAAGATGAAGTAAGTAAAGTATCTTTAAGGGCAGCTGTGACACTTGTTGGCGTTCAGAAAAATAGTCTTGACGAACGACTCACAGATGACAGGGCGGATCTTGAGTTGCAGGAAAACGGCAGTGTCCTGCTGATTGTTGAAGCAAGAGCTGGTGAGTCCTTCACTTCGGGAGGCCGTTGGGTGGATAAGATTATTGCACCGGTAGTGCCAGAAGCCCCCTCCTTCCGTGACAGCGCAGTTTCCTGGCGGAGGGGCGTTTACAAGGAGAAGCAGTCAGATATTTGGGAATCTAAATCCTGGGCAAAGAAATGCTGCCAACTCTTTCAGATTGTTTCTCGGGTTTCCAGTCACAGTGGAAGAGCTTTGGATACTCTAGTGGGAGGGTTTTGAAAGGAAATTTGTATTGAATTATTTATGTGTTAGGTGAAGTGCTTCTTGCATTCTACTAAATGTTCTGTTTTAATTCTGTGAGCTTTTTTATACTCTTCGAATTTCAAAAGTTGTTACGCAAATTATGAAGGAGGCGAACTCCAAAAAATTCTTCGAAACGTTAAGAATTTATCTCTTAATAACCAATGCACTTAAGCGGGCGCGCACACATACACACACACACACACACACACACACACACACACGCAAACACACGTGCACAAGCAAGCAAGCACGCACCAAACACTTGTTTCATCTTTTTTTTTTTCGCTTAACTGAAGGATTTTCAGATGGCAAGACGAAAAGACATCATGGCCTACAAACAAGTTTCAAGACCTTGGGGGGAAAAGATTACCTGTCGTTTCATCATTGTCCCTGTCGTAAGTGGTGAAGAGCAGTCCATTAACGTTTGGGAGGCAGTTGGATCTTGTAGTGCTTTCAGCTGAGTACGAAGACAAGGAAAGCCTAAACCTACAAAAAAAAAATTAGTAATAATAATACAGAAAAAAAAAATAAAAACAGAATAATGATAACTTTCAATATGTAGTTCTGACGAGATCGAAAAGGTATTTTTGCATAAATTAAGTGTGTCTTTGTAACTTAAATGTGTTAGTAGACTTTAATGCCTTGCGTGATGGTAAACACTCTTTAGACCACACTGATTAAATCACTTATAAAATGTAAACGAATGAAGGGAATTGTACATTCTTTAAGCGAATGGCATTTAAGATTGATCACAGTGCTCTTTACTATTCGTGGAAATAGTAAAGAGAGGAAGAAACAGTAGGGGCCACCACTATAATAAAAAAAAAAAAATCTTAAGAAACCTATCCAACAAAATATCTATTACAAAAAACAGGTGTCAGCTACGGTTCAGCTCACCAATGAATTTTTTCCAGAACAATTTCTAGGCAAATGTCGTCAGACGAACCGGTCCTTTTTTTAATTTTTTTTATTTTTTTATTCCAGTACCCATTGCACAAGCCGACTTGCCCCGGTGCTTACCTGTTGGCTTCAGTGGATACCCTGAAGGAGCCCCAGGCTCCAAATTTGACATCGCCAGAAGACAGGTGGGCGTCCATGCGTAGAGCGTATTCCCTGCTGGAGGTCATTGCATGAAGGTGCACATTACCTGGTGATGGTAGAAACTGGTCGATAACTATGCTTGCGAGGGAAAATCTAAAATGATTAAGCGCAGACAATGAGAATGGTGAGATAAATGGCTGCATTTATGGATTATTCACCTAATTCAGTCTATGAACCTCATGTATGCTTTGAAATAAATGTGTTGTCATCTGATTACTCAGCTATGTCGGTTAAATGATTGAAAAAATAAACATCTTAATATCAAAATCTTTTGGCTCTGTATTATAGATTCTAGCATCATTTTCCTTTTTTTATTTTTTCTATTGATATCTACGCTATCCGTACTAACCCTATTTGAATTTCTATCGCAACAGAGCATCTAGACATGAGACTATTTGCTCGAACAAACAGGTTCTTAAACACGATCTAAAAGATGTGTCGTTTTCTGTCTCAAAATGACGCACTGCAACTTTTTGAGTTAAATGGACACCCGTCTCCTTACCCAGCCAAAATTCTCCCGAAGCGTCACCAAATCCAGACCTGTATTCGCTCCAGGACCTGTTGAAGCCCAGGGGAATATCGCCAGGTTGCCTGGCCATGAACACAGTCCAACCTCCACCATCTGTCTCCATGTCGCAATAGACTCGCAGAGGTTCGCCGCATAAACACCTGTCACAGAAAGATTGGCTTGAAATTACAAATGAAGTCTGTCTTACCTGTTGTCCGCATGGCTTGATGGGACACACAAAGGAACTTCACGTAACGTTTGGATCTGAATGCCATCTTGACTTATTCTTTCTCTAATACAAAATTCACTATGTAGATAATGCTTCATTGTAAAGAAGTTTATTTATTTTCACAGACAACTCCAGTCGGATCAGTTAACACTAACCGCGTGAAACTGGCCAAACTAAAGTAGGTCCACTTGCTTTTCAGTGCTCCCAAGGAAGGTCACAATTGAAAAATAAAGGGAATGGCTTTAGATTCATACTTCAAAGGGAGGGCAGGACAATTAAACTCACGTGAAGGGATAGATCTCGTAGATTCCGCTCGTTTTAGCGCCCATAACGAAGTGGTCTGCACAATCGGCTGGTCTGGAATCGTGAATAATAATTGCAACTCTCAACTTGAACACAAGCTTGCAAAAATAATGATCAAAATAAA
>NC_087202.1:113633362-113638362 GCF_015104395.2 Macrobrachium nipponense
GCTGCTATGAAAACGAGTTTCGGTTACGCAATGCGTGCAAGAAGGTTGTTCTGATAAGCAGCTGTGGATAAAGACTACATTTATATCTATTTATTAATGCATTAATCTATTTTTTTATGAGTGGGATCTCTTCTTTCAGTATACCTCCTCTTACTTCTTAACGAACACAATATTCATTAGAAACTAATGTCAAGTCAATGACCTCTGTGGGCCTGCTCCATATGAATAGGTTTTATCTTCTGAATAATAATAATAATAATAATAATAATAATAATAATAATAATAATAATAATAATAATAATAATAATAATAATAACCCAAACTCCCATTTTCTAACACCAACTAAATAACTCAAACACACTGAAGACATTTTTCTGATAAAAGTCTTCAGTTGTGGACGGAAATTATCTATGAAAAATATCAACCTGTGGTAAATTGATTAAGATTTACACCTCGCCTGGAACCCAGGGCCTTCGAATAAAAGAAAGTAATTATATTCGGGGAAAGTCATAATACTATGATCCTCTGCTTAGATCTTAGCATCCACCTTTAATAGTAACTGTTGCTAATCTCACTACTGTGCTGGCATTTTGTCTATTATACCTTATGAAGAGTGTAATGTTCTAATAACTCACAAAGGTCATGGCATTATGTTTGATTCACGCAAATCATCAAAAAAACCATTTGGCTGTTTGTGCTGTTTCTCTAATAAATGATAATTTCATTATGTGTTTCCTTTTACCTGGTGTTGCTCTTTCGAATGAATACCATATTCCTTGGACGCTTGAATTCCTTCAAGTCAATGCTGAATACCATATTCCTTGGAAGCTTGAATTCAAGTCAATGGCTGAATACCATATTCCTTGGAAGCTTGAATTCAAGTCAATGGCTCCTGTAGACTTGTTCCATATGAATAGGATTCATTTTATAATAGTAATAATAATAATAATAATAATAATAATAATAATAATAATAATAATAATAATAATAATAATAATAATAATAATAATATCATTTCAACAAGATATTCTGTACAGATAGGAATAAAACGCACTCTGCATCTTCATTTCCGTTCTCCACACATTTGCTAAACTGAGGTAACACATCATTACTTTCGAATTTCTATATTCCAAAACATTACAGGTTCATCATTGACGACTCTCTTCATATATGGAATTGCAATTCCAATTCCAACCGAATCTCTTCTTATCTGGATTTGCAATTACGATTCCAAACGTCTATCTTCATTTCTGGAATTGCAATTAGGATTCCAAACGACTCTCTTCTCATCTGGATTTGTAATTACGATTCCAAACGATTATCTTCATACCTGGATTTTTAACAACGATTCCAAACGACTCTCTTCTTATCTAGATTTGTAATTACAATTCCAAATGACTCTTCATTCCTGGAATTGCAATTACGATTCCAAACCACTCTCTTCTTATCTGAAATTGCAATTACGATGTCAAACGAATCTTCATATCTGGAATTGCAATTATGCTTCAAAATGATTCTCTTCTTATCTGGAATTGCAATTACGATGTAAAACGACCCTCTTTATACATAAGGGTTTCATGGCGATGCAGAAACAGCATAACAGATCAAACTATGACTTTTCTTTTCCGTTACAGGTTTCGTACTCTTAAAATCATCTGATTAAGTCGTGGTTGTGCAACTCATGCGTTAGTCATCTCTCTCTCTCTCTCTGTCGAATTTTTATGTAACAGATTCGCACATTCTAAATTTCCTCCCACAAAATTTTGTTGTTCAATGACCCAATGAAAGGTTTTGTAAGTACATTTTCACGTCCACTTAGATTTCGTAAAATTATACCTCTTGAATAAACAAGAGTTATAATTTTCATAAAGATGTTTATTTAAGACTGGAACGATCGGAAATACTAAGAAAATTTGATCTCACCCGAAAATCATCATACATCTGGTAACAGTTTCCGTTCGTCTGTCAGTCTGTCTGTGTCCTTAGAAATATGTTACGTAAACTTTCAACATGGCTGCCACATGATACATTGTAGACATCCTGTTGAAGCGATAGGCCATTAGAGTACCATGGCATGGCCTTTCCTACCAATATATATATATATATATATATATATATATATATATATATATATATTACATATATATATATATATATATATATATATATATATATATATATATATATATATATATATATATATATATATATATATATATATATATATATATATATATATATATATATATATATCGAGCTACAAATGTCCTCTACCTCGGAATAATATTTTCATATATGTTACCGAAGGGGATTTTTTTAGTTGGTAATAATTTCGTCCTCTCGTAGGCTCGAACCAGCGCCCACGAGAGGACAAAATAAATATCAAAATATATTAATTCCGAAGTAAAGCGAATTGGATATTAAAGGACATTTGTAGCTCGATGTATGTATATGAATCACGGTGATGTGAAAATAAAAAATCATATATATATATATATATATATATATATATATATATATATATATATACTCGTATATATACATAATAAATAGGTGAGTAAAACATTATTTACTGCCCACTTTTTTCATCTGCTAATGATCATACCTTGGGTGCACATATGCTGTCGCTTTGACATATTCAACCGATGTTTTTCTGAACACCGTTACATTTAATATTAACAGTCAACCATTTTTCATTTGCCACACTGATGCGCATTTAGTCCTCGTTAAGCTACTTTCGAAGATAATTAGGTGAATATAATTAGCCTGCTCATTCTGCTCTAATCACTCTTTTTGTCTTTCTGGATCTCATTTTCATCCTGAGCATAATGAATTCAGAGAGGAATACTTATGTTCCCATTCGCCATTCTCTGCGTCACTTACGACGAATACGTTTGTTTATTTATTCTTGTAAGCGAATTTCTGTAGTTCGTTCCGAAAATTGGCAGAAGGAAAATATGGCACCCTTGGAAATTTAATTTTGAACATGGACAAGAACGCGCATGCGCAGAAGCTAAAATTTGTAATGTTTCGTGATTTGCTCACAACTAAAATTTGTAATGTTTCATGATTTGCCCAAACGCTAACATTATTAATTTTTCATGATTTGCGCACAACTAAAATTTGTAATATTTCTTGATTTGCGCAAAAACTAAATTTTTTTAATATGTCGTGATTTTCGCACAACTAAAATTTGTAATGTTTATTGATTTGCGCAAAAGCTAAAATTTTTAAAGTTTCGTAATTTGCTCACAACTAAAATTCGCAATGTTTCTTGATTTGTGCAAACGCTAACATTATTAATTGTTCGTGATTTGTGTACAACTAACATTTGTAATATTTCTTGATTTACGCAAAAGCTAAATTTTTAATATGTCG
Organism: Macrobrachium nipponense; assembly: GCF_015104395.2. NCBI lineage: Eukaryota > Metazoa > Arthropoda > Malacostraca > Decapoda > Palaemonidae > Macrobrachium > Macrobrachium nipponense. The sequence goes on from NC_087202.1 coordinate 113,636,741, forward strand.
TGATTTGCGTACAGCTAAAACTTGTAATGTTTTTTGATTTGCGCAAAAGCTAAAATTTTTAAAGTTTCGTGATTTGCGCACAACTAAAATTCGTAATATTTCCTGATTTGCTCAAAAGCTAAATATTTAATGTTTCATGATTTGCTCACAACTAATATTTGCTACGTTTCTTGATTTGGGCAAAAGCTAACATTTTTAATGTTTCGTGTTTTCACACAAGTAAAATTTGTAATATTTCCTGATTTGAGCAAAAGCTACATTTTTTAATATTTCGTGATTTGCGCACAACTAAAATGTGTAATTTTACTTGATTTGCGTACAAGATAGAATTTGTATGGTCTTGCCCCTATCGTCACCGTATGAAAAGGGTAGCAAATGACAATGATAAACTATTATTTTTTTTTACTGAGAGAACCTACTCAGGCTACTGGAAAAAATACACAAAGACGAGAAAAACCAATACAGATAAAGCTCAAGGTATTTGACATTTCTCGTGCCGTAGTTCATCGTCTTGTCAAAATTTTCACTTCTGAACGATTTATACACAGAGGAATTAGGTACAAAAAAAAAAAAAAATATTCCGTGACTGTTCTGTTTAGTGTCGAGACTTTATTGAAAATAGCAATCAGTGTAACAAAAATACTTTTCAGTACAACTATTGGATTAGAGAATATTTTTTTTATAAAATTCCCTTACTCAGTATCTTAGTTAATGTTTGATATATATATATATATATATATATATATATATATATATATATATATATATATATATAAGTCATATCACATTTCCGTGATTCATATACAAATATCGAGCTACAATGTCCTTTAATATCTAATTCGCTCTACCTCGGAATTAATATATTTTCATATATGCTTAACCGAAGGGGAATTTTTTCTCGATAATAGATTTGCCTGGACCAGGGCGCGAACCTATGGATCCTTTCAAACCCAGGAACGTCAGTGAAGCGTTACCTACTATAACGATTACACATGTATCTGGTAAAAAGGTGACCATTAATTTCTACATAAATATCTTTATATATAATATATAATAAACTATTATAATATATAATACTATATATATTATAGATATATATTAGATATATAATAAATAGATTATATACACATATGTATGTATGTATGTAGTATATATATATATGTATGTATATATACATATATATATATATATATATATATATACATATATATATATATATACATATATATATCATTCGAGCTACAAACGTCCTTTAATATCTAATTCGCTCTACCTAGGAATTGATATATTTCATATATGTACCGAGGGGGAATTTTTAGTTGATAATAATTTCGTACCCCCATGGGATCGAACCACCGTCCAGTAGGACGGGGAACGAAATCAGGATCGGACAGTGACGCTACCGAAACGGTTATCAAGAGAGGCTAAAGGTTTATATCGATTCTGACCATTTCAAATCAACGCCGATCTCGTTGTACTTGTAATTAGAATCGATATGGAACCCCCTCCACCATGCTAGCCGATTCGAGCGTTTTACCCACGCAGCCTTATTATGAATATTTATCACATCACCGTGATTCATATAAATCATTCGAGCTACATATGTCCGTTAATATCTAATT
>NC_087202.1:113640862-113658362 GCF_015104395.2 Macrobrachium nipponense
AAATAGCTGAGTTCTGTGTCCATACCTAACTGACCGTTTGTGTTGTATTAATCTCTGGGGAAGTGATTTACCTGTAAATCCGATGTAAGATTGGTCACAGTCCTGGCATGGGATCTCATATACCCCAGAGTCTTTGGGCGATGTCTTTTGTTGGACGTTAATCAGGGATTTGGCTAAGGTATTTGGGTAGGTAAATGCAAAAGTGGATTTCCAAGGGTGTGAGTTACTCTCTTAATCGTCTCCAGGTGGGGAATTTTTATTTTATTGTTGGGTGTGTCTCTGGTCTTGTCTTTAGGGGGTCGGTAGAAAATTACGTTGCTTTTTGAATTGCTTCTCAATTATATGGTCAGGATACTTTAAAGATGAAAGTTGCTTGCGAATTAGTTCAAATTCTTTTTCCAGGAATCTGGGGAACAATTCGTAACGGCTCTTAAGAACAGGTTGCTAGCTAGACCTATCTTGATAGTATTGTCATGATAGCTAAAGTAGTGAATATATGAAAAGTGAGAACGTTTTTTGGTTTTCTGTATATGGTAAATTTGTATTCTGTCATGTCTCTGATTATTAAAACATCAAGAAAAGGAATTTTGTTGTCTGTTTCCCATTCAACTTTAAATTTGATGCTGGGCACTAATGCGTTTAATTTTGAGAGGAATTCATTAAAATTACCCCACTTATTATCCCAAAATGTTAGTATGTCATCCACGTATCTCATCCACAGCATGTTTTGGGTTTTATTGCATTTATTACTGTAGTTTCAAAGTATTCCATGTACAGATTGGCTAAAATAGGACTTAAAGGACTACCCATACTACACCCGAATTTTTGCTTGTAGAATGATTCCCCGAATGGAAATAAAAACGTTATTAAGAATGCCACATAATTCAACTAACTTTATTATTTTGTCAAGTGCCAAAGGGAAATGATCTGAATAGGGGGATAATTTTTTTTTTTTTTTTTTTCCCTTAAAAACTGAAGAACGTCCTGTACTGGTACTTTTGTGAATAGGGAGTCTACGTCAAGGCTTAAAAGTTTTATGTTGTGAAGTGGTATATGTGCTTCTCTGAATTTGTGACAAAAGTCTTCCGAATGTTTGATGTGACTGGGAGAAAAAGTGCCTAAAAAAGGAGAAAGGAGGCCAGCTAACCATTTAGAAATTTTGTAATTGAAAGCTCCGGCGCATGAAACGATGGGTCTGAATGGAAGATTGTCTGTGAGATTTTGGTAAGACCATAAAAGTAGGGTAATTTAGGATTAATTACTTTAAATTTCTCTAATAGTTCAATACTCTTTTTGTCTTGGCCAATTAATCTTACTTTCCGAAAAAATTCTGTGGAACGTTCTGGAGGGATTTTTCGTCAGTTTTTCGTAAGTATTTGTGTCGCTAAGGAGCTGGTTGATTTTGTCGAGGTAGAAGTCTTTGTCCATTATTACAATTTTGCCGTCTTTGTCGGATCTACTTATTATAACATCTAACTTTTTTAGCGAGTGGATGGCTATCATGAATCTCCGGGAACAGGATATTTCTTATGAAGGTCAGTTAAAGCATTTAGTAACACTCCTTTTAAACATATCTCTTCACGGCTGTAGTTTTTGTCAGATATGAATTTATCAAAGCCACTATGAAGTCTAGGTGTTTTTGCGGTCTGGCATAAGGGCAAAGGATAAGCCTAAATTTAAAACTAAATGTTGATTTACAGTAAGGGGGGTGTTGGATAAGTTTAAAACTTTGTCTTGTTGTTCAAGATTATTCCATGCGCTATTATCTATTAGGTTATTTAACTTGCGTAAAAGTCTGTTGGAATGAGTCACGCTATTATAGGCAGCAATGTCGGAACAGAATGAAATCAGATACCTATACGTGGTCCGTAGTGAGGAGGCGAAGATTAGATTGAGTTCCATATATCACCGCTGCGTAAGCACGAAGATGTCGTTCTCGTATTGGTGATTCTTTCTTCCAGGAAAATTCTTGTGTGATAGAGGGAAGGGGTTTGATTGCAGAGTCCATCTCCCGAATCCCGTACATTTTTGGAAGTACTTGTTCTTTGAGGCATTCTTCCAAAAAGTGTTTTGGTTTTTCAGCCGGTGTAGTCTGTTCAGTTCTTTTTCAAACTTGCGGAAAACTGGCTTGACTTCTGGAAGTGAGTGAAGAATCGTGGAAAGGCGGTTGAATTCCATAATGGGCTGACAATGACTGGTAAAAGTGTTCTGTAACAACAGAATTCCATCTAATAAAAGGAGCCCATAAAAACACCAAAACGTAGAGAGAAAAGTACTTTCCACGATTCTTCACTCACTTCCAGAAGTCAAGCCAGTTTTCCGCAAGTTTGAAAAAGAACTGAACAGACTACACCGGCTGAAAAAACCAAAAACACTTTTTGGAAGAATGCCTCAAAGAACAAGTACTTCCAAAATGTACGGATTCGGGAGATGGACTCTGCAATCAAACCCCTTCCCTTCCCTCTGTCACACAAGATTTTCCTGGAAGAAAGAATCACCAATACGAGAAACGGACATCTTCGTGCTACGCAGAGTGATATATGGAACTCAATCTAATCTTCGCCTCCTCACTACGGACCACGTATACAGGTATCTGATTTCATTCTGTTCCGACATTGCTGCCTATAATAGCGTGACTCATTCCAACAGACTTTTACGCAAGTTAAATAACCTAATAGATAATAGCGCATGGAATAATCTTGAACAACAAGACAAAGTTTTAAACTTATCCAACACCCCCCTTACTGTAAATCAACATTTAGTTTTAAATTTAGGCTTATCCTTTGCCCTTATGCCAGACCGCAAAAACAACCTAGACTTCATAGTGGCTTTTGATACAATTCATATCTGACAAAAAACTACAGCCGTGAAGAGATATGTTAAAAGGATTAGTGTTACTAAATGCTTTAACTGACCTTCATAAGAAATATCCTGTTCCCCGCAGATTCATGATAGCCATCCACTCGCTAAAAAAGTTAGATGTTATAATAAGTAGATCCGACAAAGACGGCAAAATTGTAATAATGGACAAAGACTTCTACCTCGACAAAATCAACCAGCTCCTTAGCGACACAAATACTTACGAAAAACTGACGAAAAATCCCCTCCAGAACGTTCCCACAGATTTTTTTCGGAAAGTAAGATTAATTGGCCAAGACAAAAAGAGTATTGAACTATTAGAGAAATTTAAAGTAATTAATCCTAAATTACCCTACTTTTATGGTCTTCCCAAAACTCACAAAGACAATCTTCCATTCAGACCCATCGTTTCATGCGCCGGAGCTTTCAATTACAAAATTTCTAAATGGTTAGCTGGCCTCCTTTCTCCTTTTGAGCACTTTTTCTCCCAGTCACATCAAACATTCGGAAGACTTTTGTCACAAATTCAGAGAAGCACATATACCACTTTACAACATAAAACTTTTAAGCCTTGACGTAGACTCCCTATTCACAAAAGTACCAGTACAGGACGTTCTTCAGTTTTTAAGGGAAAAATTATCCCCTATTCAGATCATTTCCCTTTGGCACTTGACAAAATAATAAAGTTAGTTGAATTATGTGCATCTAATAACGTATTTTCATTCGGGGAATCATTCTACAAGCAAAAATTCGGGTGTAGTATGGGTAGTCCTTTAAGTCCTATTTTAGCCAATCTGTACATGGAATACTTTGAAACTACAGTAATAAATGCAATAAAACCAAAAACATGCTGTGGATGAGATACGTGGATGACATACTAACATTTTGGGATAATAAGTGGGGTAATTTTAATGAATTCCTCTCAAAATTAAACGCATTAGTGCCCAGCATCAAATTTAAAGTTGAATGGGAAACAGACAACAAAATTCCTTTTCTTGATGTTTTAATAATCAGAGACACGACAGAATACAAACTTACCATATACAGAAAACCAACGTTCTCACTTTCATATATTCACTACTTTAGCTATCATGACAATACTATCAAGATAGGTCTAGCTAGCAACCTGTTCTTAAGAGCCTTACGAATTTGTTCCCCAGATTTCCTGGAAAAAGAATTTGAACTAATTCGCAAGCAACTTTCATCTTTAAAGTATCCTGACCATATAATGAGAAAGCAATTCAAAAAGCAAACGTAATTTTCTACCGACCCCCTAAAGACAAGACCAGAGACACACCCAACAATAAAATAAAAATTCCCCACCTGGAGACGATTAAGAGAGTAACTCACACCCTTGGGAAATCCAACCCTTTTGCATTTACCTACCCAAATACCTTAGCCAAATCCCTGATTAACGTCCAACAAAAGACATCGCCCAAAGACTCTGGGGTATATGAGATCCCATGCCAGGACTGTGACCAATCTTACATCGGATTTACAGGTAAATCACTTCCCCAGAGATTAATACAACACAAACGGTCAGTTAGGTATGGACAACAGAACTCAGCTATTTTCAACCATATAAATGAACATAACCATAGAATAAACTGGAATATGTCACGTGTAATTTATAGCAGCAACTGCCGGTACAAGAGTCAAATGATGGAATCGGCCTTAATAAAAGAGAAGCAGGTAATGAACATCTCAAAAGGGAATTGGACATCAGACATCGTCGACGCAGTGTTCATTCAACCAACGCTTAAGAAGATTAAAGGAAGATTATCAGCGGGGGTGACCTAAATTGGCTTACTTGTGGACGAATCTCTTGGTATAAATACCACCTTTTCTGTAAACTTTTCTCATTCATATACCTGAAGAGAGAGACAGCAGTCTCTGAAATATAGTACTTTTCTCTCTACATTTTGGTGTTTTTATGGGCTCCTTTTATTAGATACACACACACACATATATATATATATATATATATATATATATATATATATATATATATATATATATATATATATATATATATATATATATATATATATATATATATATATATATATATATATATATATATATATGTATGTATATATATACATATATATATATATACATATATATATATATATATATATATATATATATATATATATATATATATATATATATATATATATATATGTATGTATATATACACACACATATATATATATATATATATATTATATATATATATATATATATATATATATATATATAAATTTATCTTTTCTAGTGCGAAATAAGCATTCCGACTTGATACTTATACTTTTAATTTGTGCATTTCTAGATTTGTTAACTCAATTTTCTTCAAGGCTGTATCAGTGCACTTTGGTCTGAAGAGTATCACTATATATCCGTAATTTAAATTCTACGTGAAAGCAAAAGGGGCACGTTCCCATAGTAACACATACTAAACAGTACAAAAATATCCTATGATTAAGCATTTTACCTCCTTCTCCTGCCGGGAGCAACCAGCTTTGCTGAACAGCAGCGCCAGTATGCAGAAAATGAGCCTCGCTTTCCAACTTTCCAATTCCAGAGGTCCTTATTTCATGACGATGCCGTTTAATTGGAACTTCAAGTCATTGACCCTTGTGGTCGTGTTCCATATGAATAACGTTCATGTTCTGAATAATAATAATAATAATAATAATAATAATAATAATAATAATAATAATAATAATAATTCAGATCAGGTGATACGTGCCAATAGACCAGACGTGACGCTGATTGACAAAATCAAGAATAAAGTATCACTCACTGATGTGACAACACCAAGGGACACCGGAGTAGATGAGAAAGGAAAAATTGATAAATATCAAGACCTGAAAATAGAAATAAGAAGGATATGGGATATGCCATGGAAATTGTACCCATAATCATAGGAACACTAGGCACGATCACGATCCCAAGATCCCTGAAAAGGAACCTGGAAAAACTAGACGCTGAAGTAGCTGCAGGACATATGCAGAAGAGTGTGCTACTACCAACAGAGCACATAATGAGAAAAGTGATGGACTCCTAAGAAGGCAGGATAGAACGCTGAACCCCACGCTATAAAAACCACCCAATCGAATAGAATGACTTGCATAGGTATTTCTCTTCATAGACCACTGAATTTATTTCTCATCAAAATTTTTCACTCTTTATGCAGCTGGTAATAAAACAAGCATACGTCATGTTTTACCATCGAGCAGAATGAAAAATAAAAAAACGCCGCTTTTGCTAAAAGTGCATCAAGTTTGCTTATAGAGCATTATATAGCAAAAAATAAACGTTAACTTTAAGTTATGACACAATGGTAACGCGGTCATTGAGAGAGATGCATTTATTTCCAACGTCATCGCCTGTTGCTTCAGTTCATTAGGGAGTGAGGTGCATTTTCATTTCCTAATAGCCAAGAGAAGACACACAATCTCTGGAAACGTCCTCCAGTTCAGGCAACATAAAACGCCAGCGTTTTTATGAGAATCAAAGGCAAAGCGGAAGGTGATTCAGGGGAGGTAAGGAGCTATTTATACCAATGTTGAAGACTGTTTGAGAATGTTTCGAAGTCCTGGGATATATTGGATATTATGTTATAATTATTATCATTATTATTATTATTATTATTATTATTATTATTATTATTATTATTATATTATTATTATTATTATTATTATTATTACTATTATTATTGTTATTACAAGCCCTATTCATATGGAGCAACCCACAGGGGCCACTGATTGAATTTCAAGCTTCCAAAGAATATGGTGTTCAGAGGGTAATTGGAAAATACAGAAAGAGGAGATAAGTTTTTAGAGAGAAGAGAGAGAGAGAGAGAGAGTGGAGAGAAGGGAGATTACAGCGAGAGCGAGGAGAAGTGGGGAGAGAGGGGAGGAGAGATGGGAGAGAGAGAGAGAGAGATGAGAGAGAACAAAACAAATCAAATAAGTAAAGAAATAAAAATGTAAGTAAATATTAAAATACAAGAGAACTTTATTTGGGTAGTAATGCATTGAATCTCCGCTTGCACTTCTGAAGTTCCAATCGCCCCGGGGCTTTTCCTCAGTGAGGAATAAAGGACCTCTGGAACTGAGGAATTCGACGTCGAGGCAAATTGACTGCATATTGGTGCAGCTGTTCAGATAATCTGGTTGAAAGAAGGATCAGGGATCATTTGTAAACGTGAAACATCTATGTTAAAATACAACTTATGAAAAGCTGACGGACAAGAGACCTTCCGTCGATAGTCCAAGTCATAACCGCTAATATTAGGAAGCAGAAACTTAACCACCACGAACTGCTCTAACTAAAAGAGATAAATCTCTCTCTAATAAGTCTACACCATTGAAATGAATAACGGTATCCTGGAAATCAGGTTAAGTTAAATATATCTTAGTTTTACCAGACCACTGAGCTGTTTAACAGCTCTCCTAGGCCTGGCCCGAAGGATTAGATATTTTGACGTGACTAGGAACCAATTGGTTACCTAGCAACGGGACCTACAGCTTATTGTGGGATCCGAACCACATTATATCGAGAAATGAATTTCTATCATCAGAAATAGACTCCTCTGGTTCCGCGTTGGCCGAGCCGAGAATCGAACCTCGGACCACCGGATTGGTAGCCGAGTGCGAAATCCACTCTCCGACGTGGAACTTGGAAATCAGGTAAGGGATCAAATAGGAAGAGGGATAAAGGAGCAATATCTTAATGGCAGAAGGACTTGGGCATAAATCTTGAGAACCGAAAATCATATCATCTCATTATCTCAAGGAATCTTAGAAAGAGTATAATTACACTCCTCATTTTGGTTATCCAGCTGTGGGTGGGAAGCCGAGAATCAGAGCATACACTGCATGGCCCGAACTGTGCATATAAATAACGTATTATCATGCATGAAAATTGAATTTAGTATTTATATATAAAATATATTTTATGGTAAATCGAACGCGAAAGAACCTCGAACTAAGCTCTTCATACTTTAAGACTTTATTTGATTTACAATAAGCCCCTCTGACTTTTCGTAGCAATAAAATACTGGTAACATTATAAAAAATAGATATTTACAGCCAAACGATTATTATGAAGGGGTAAAGTAATTTTTAGTTTTTACTAAAAAAGAAATCATGAAATGTGAGGGGCATGTGACAAGGCTTTTCCTTATGTGTAAAAAATGACAAAACATTAAAGACTACTGTAACATACAATATTTCCTTATTTGATTGATTTCTTGGTTGCAGTAATCATCTTTTTAAGGAAAAGAAAAAGAAGAAGTTAAACCTGGAGACAATAATAAAGCGCAGACGATGTTGCTATGAATAAGTACTAAAGATGATGGCTAATTCAGATGTCCAAAATACCCCCGGTTTTCTTGACTGAGGAATAGGAAACGTTTCACTTCATTCTGACTTATGCCTACATACTATAAAACTACTCCACAAACTGTTTTATGGGTCAGTTGAGAACTATCCAGATTCAGGATGTGATAAAGCGCATGATATGGCTACGGTAAAGACTGAACAGCCTTCAATAGAATCAATAGAATCTAGACTCTGATATTCCTGTCACTGAATTTTTCACCGAAACAGTCACTTAATCTTCTAAAGAAAACAGTTAGCTTGCCATTACGGTGTGTCATGAGTTTTATTTACTCATCTACTTGGTTCGCTTTAGTCAAATAAACTCTACAACGTGACGAAGAGAATTTTATGCAAATAGACTTCCAATCAATCAGAATTATCATTCTAATTACAAACATTAACAATTGCTTGAATATTTCCCGGTATTTGCTGTCGAAACAATTTTCCTCAAAACTTTTGAGATGACATGATCTGATTAAGGAAAACTGGAATAGAACCGATTCTAACTCCATCCCTTTATAGCAGGGATAATGCTTATGAAGCCGTTAACATCATTAAATCTGTCTTAAAATTCACCCTTTTTCCCAGCCCCGGAATACTGAAAGTGTCGTGACGTCTTTGAATGTTCCAAACGATTTGTTTGAATGAAAATTCACCCCAAAAGAAATTAAAAGTCTTTAGGATTTAAGATTAGTCAGAAATATATACAGCTGGGCATTGGACAAATAATCCGTTCCTCTTATAGAAGTTCCAATTACAAAGTAGGAATGAAAATGAAAAGTATGGACATATCTGTTGTAATCTACAACACAGCAGGCAAGTTATTTAAAATTCGATTGAATAAAGTCCAGGCGTTGCTTTCTCGTGTTCTCTTTTCGTCTATTCCTTGGTCTCTCGCGTCGAATGGGCTCACTGCACGATGCGCTCAAAAGGGTTAAATTTCTTTGCATCCTAGAAACAGACGAGCTCTCGGAAAGCATTTTAGCATGTACAAATATTTCATATCCTGCTTAAAGTCTGTTGATCCAATTCAGGCCATTATCTTTGCAACATAATTTGATATAATTTTACAAATGTAGACATGATTCAGACTACCAGAGACGAGGAAACTAAGAGAGAACCAGTGGAACCGTTCGATTAACCCAACTAAATTGGGAAAACATTAACAGGTAGAATCACACGCGACAAATGTATCACCAATGAATAATAATACAATGAATAAATTTGATTGTTCTTAGTATACCATTGCATAACAAACTGAGAATTAAAACCTGAAACAAATCCCCCTAAATAATGTAGACCACAAAAAAGATAAAACTACAAAAAAAAAAAAAAAATAAATAAATAAATAAAAAACATTAAAAGGGCAATTCATCTGGGATGAACTCTCAAACAATGGCGTGAATCTGGCGATGATACGCCTTGTAACACTGGTTCGTGCCGTGCATTTCATCGGTGTGAATTACACCGCTCCATTCCCCCCACGTGCCACAACTTTCTGATCTGAGCACGTACCGTGATGGAATTTTGTCCTACCTGTGCATTCTAATGTAGCTCGGTGTACCGCTAATTGTTTTGGGCCGTTTACGCCGGCCAACGTTTTGTTCCAATATTTATTTGTAGGTCTATTTTTTCATATTTTTTTTATTTTTTTTATAAAGACTTTTGCTACAGGGATCAGTGGAAGTACAGGGACATCCATAGGTATTATTGACGTTTTTATTATGACTTTTAATTCCCACACGAAGTATTAATCTTTTTCTATCCAATAGAGACCCTTGACTGACCTTATCCCTTGACCCAAATATGACTGACCTTAGCCTACTTCTCAAAGGAACTGACCTATCTTTAGGCAACGAAGGCCAAACCTTAGCATCAAAAGGTCTCTTGGTATCCGGCATGCAAGAAATTATTGATCATTTAGAGAAGGTTTGCTATTCGTTTTCATTTTGATTTTCATGAATTCAGGCTGCCAAGCAAAACACTGGGATACTTTCGGCCATTCAGCGCTCAAAGACAGCAGAAAGAGGGAGTCAGAGAGGTTGGAAAGCAAGACTGAAGAAAGGGCGAGGGAAGAGTGGTCAAGTAAAAGGCTGAAAAATATCTACAACTAAGGGTCGAAGGGACGCAGCAGACACCCCTTAGTAATAATGCCTACAGTGCACCACATGAGGTGCACAGATGGCACTACCCCGCTACGGGGCTTTGGTTGTAATAACGCACAAGTATGACGTTTGGCAGTTGAAAGTATAAACAATGCGTGATCCGACCTCCAGCTTACTCGGATCGTATGCTAAAATCTACAGTCAAAGAGAGTGTTGTTTCGCCAACGAAAAGTCAAATAATTGCGATACATTTTATTAGAAATAATTTTTCCGTGGTATTTAACATACACATTATTTATTTTTTACATTTTCATTCTAATAAACAAATCATAAATACCCTACTCGAAAATTCCTGTATCTTTAACTCAACGCGAAACACCTTTGTCAGACCTTTTGAAGCTCTTCCATAGACCTTTCCTAACCCCCAACATCAACAACAACAACAAAGTAGTTTGTAGGCTTACTCCCCGAGTAAGCAAAAATAGTAAATCTATTGATAAACAGCTGATTCATCTAGTGGTGGAAGCTCTCCTAGATAGCTCGCCTTCGGAATGTCTTCATATTTCATCTCTACGTAGATTCTTTTTCTGTCCTTTTATTCCCTGTTTCTCGTTCCGCCCTTTATTTTTAAATTTTTATTTTGGGTACCTGAATCTTTTTCATTTCTGTCATTGGAGTTCTAAGTTCCGTCTCTTTTTTTTCATTTTGTATCTGTTCTCCTGTGTTTCCTCTCCTTTCTTACCGTTATCTTACCCCCTTTCCTCTTTTCTTCTGCTTCATCAGTGTGTTTTTTTTCTTTTCACCGGTGTTCCTTTGCCATTTTTATGGCTCATTTCCTTCCAAGCTTCTATTTCTTCGTCTATTTTCATTCGTCTTTTCCTTTCCTCTTATTTTTACGTTTCATCCGATTTATCCTCAGTTTTTGCTTCTCCATTCCTTCTTTACTGCTCTCTGCTTGCTCTATAAGTCTTCCTTCCTTTTCTATCGTTTCGTCTTCGTATTTGCAATATTTCCATTAATCTCTGTATCTCTTGTTGTTCGCTTCTTTCTCTCTGCACATTTTTTTTCCAATGTTCTGTTTATCTTTTTTATCGAGTGGTTTTCTTTCACCTTCAACAAGATTCACACATTATTCTGTCTGTGTTGACATTTGTCCATCTAACATACTTTGTTCTCTCTGTGGATAAATATTATGTGGCAATTCTCATTATATTGCTAGAGATTCAATTCTATATACCCTTCTTTATTTTATTTTTACTGCCCTTTCATTTATCAGTTTTTCCTATGTAAATATAACTTCCTTTTGGTATTTCTTTCTTAGGCTAAATTTTGTCATCTCTGTCTTTTCTTCATTTCTTCAGTTCATTTGTTCATTTCTGATAATTGTTTTCCATTTTTCCACCCTTTACATAAAGAAAAAATACAAATTGTCGGGAACAGAAAAAAAAAATGGATTTCCCGCTCTCAGAATTCATTCACTTTCGGCTCTTGATACCTCGGGAGGGAGCATCGGCCTACCTACAAAAGCACGAGAGGATATTTCACACAACCCCTTTTCAGCGCTTAATCCGAAATCCATAGTTCAAAGGCGCCGCCCAGCCTCCTTCCGACAACTAAGCTAATAACTTTCTACCTTCGGCGAGAAACGTAAAAGAGAGAGAGAGAGAGAGAGAGAGAGAGAGAGAGAGAGAGAGAGAGTTCTCCTATTCCCCTCTCCTTCCTCCGTCATCAAAGCACTTCCCTAGAATCCAAACGTACAATCATGGATAATCGTTAGTCACCCCCCCAACCCCTGCCTCCCCCTCATTTCTTTCTCTCTCTCTCTCTCTCTCTCTCTCTCTCTCTCTCTCTCTCTGTATTTGAACAAAGCTCCAATATTAGTGAGGAAGATTAGAATTCAAACAAGATCACTTTCAGCTTTATGAACTCTTTAACATGACCTGAATATGTCTATATTTCTTTTTTTCTGGTGACGTAATAAAATACGATTTTGTAAAGCTAAGAGAGAGAGAGAGAGAGAGAGAGAGAGAGAGAGAGAGAAAGAGAGAGAGAGAGAGAGGGGGGTGGGGGTGGGTAAAGCTTTTTTTTTTACAACTCTTGACATGACCTGCATATGTCTGTATTTCCTTTTTTCTGGTGACGTAATAAAATAGGGTTTTAAAAAGCTAAGAGAGAGAGAGAGAGAGAGAGAGTAGATAAGCTTTATTATATCTTAACATTACCTGCATATGTCTGTATTTTATTTTTTTTTCTTTTTTTTTTTCTGGTGACGTAATAAAATACGATTTTAGAAAGCTGAAGCTGAGAGAGAGAGAGAGAGAGAGAGAGAGAGAGAGAGGGAGAGAGAGGGAGAGAGAGAGAGGAGATATTCCTCTGCAGTTGAACATGGCGGATCGGATACTGATCTGAAGAGATGCATCACATAAACATGACTTCATCTCCCCTGCTGCCGGATGATGCTCAATATCCGAAGATCAATGCAATTTCAATGAATATTTTATGGTCATGGCGGTTGCTTACGCTCTTCCCACCTGAGAGGGCTCGTCTTCCCCAAACACCAACCCTCCCCCCTCCCCATCAACAACGGCCCCCCCCCCCCAAAAAAAAAAAAAAAAAAAAAAAAAAAAAAAAAAAAAAGAGCTGGTCATCATCTCATGGTCATCATTTTCATCGTCGTCGGAGCCAATCGTCAGAGTCATTTTCCTCGTTGCTCCGAAAAGAGAATTTCATCTTCGCTCATTACAACTCATATGCGCTCTGGCGTTTCTCCTATTCTCCCTCTGCATAGGCGCATTTCACAGTACCACTGAGGATACTCGGTTTCCAAAGACTTAGTATTTTTTCGGCTTATGGCTTCGTCCGGATAAAAGAAGCGCGTGTACTTTATGAATTTGAAGTATGTGTTTGATATGCATATGTATATATATGTAAGTATATTCATATACATATTCATAAACACATAAATGTATATATATACACATAACTATGTTATGAATATATGTACATAGCATATTATAATATAATAAATATATATATATATATATATTATACATATATAATATAATATATAATATATATGTATCTGCATATTTCCAGTATTAAATAGATATTCATATATAGTATATATATAATTTGCAGGTCGGTTTATATATATAAAATATCATATATATATATATATATATATATATATATATATATATATATATATATATCGCGTGTGTGTTTGTATATGTACGTATACTATATATTATATATATATATATATATATATATATATATATATATATATATATACCATATATATATTCATCGCAATGTTGACATAAATAAGAAATACAAGATAGTTTTTCTATCTAATTCCTAGTGAAGAAAATGAGTTCTCACGCCGCCCGTTCAACTTCGATGAATATTCCAGGCAATTGCTGGAGTAACCTATTCTGGTCCTTACTCCTCAGGATAATGTGATAAGTCAATATTTCAAGAATCAAGATTTTTTTTTCTGGAATTAGATTTACCAAGTTTCCTTATTTTAAAATCGTGAATGATCTAAAAGTGATCCGCGCATAAGACGTAAATAGGAACTTGCGATGAATGGGACAGTTACAAATTCATCTATATTAAATTTAGATCCTTCTGAGAATGACGGCCTGAAAACTTGACATAAACCAAGGAAAACGTTTCACCTTTCCAAAATGCATTAACTAATAATTATCTTCAGTTTTTCAAAACCGAGTCGAATAAAGCACCGGGTATGAGACAGAAAAACTAAAACATTTTCTATGTATCTATCACACACACATATACTTACAAACACACACACACGCAGACACACACACACACACACACACACACACACACACACATATATATATATATATATATATATATATATATATATATATATGTATATACGCAAATTTATGAACACTGTATCCTTGCGGTAACGTATTTAAGTTGTAGGAAGCCTACACACATGTATAAATATATACGTTATGTTTATATATATATATATATATATATATATATATATATATATATGTATATATATATATATATATATATATATATATATATATATATAACAAATTTATGAACACTGTATCCGTATGCTAAACTATTAAGTTGTGGGTAGCCTACAACTCAACACACACACACACACACAAACAAACACACACACTATATATATATATATATATATATATATATATATATATATATATATATATATTATATAGAGAGTATATACATACATACAAACATACATAATTAATTAAAGGGGTAACGCCTACAACTGATTTTTCAAATAATAAATATAATTTCATATCATTCCCATCAAGTCGGATCAATCTACTGTTAAACTAATTAAGCTAACATCAAAAGTTGAGTATATAAGTTAAAAAAATGAATTCTGTGTTTGTTTGTTGCATAAGAATAATTTACACTCAAACAAAATAAGCAATTATACCAGCTATATTTAAAAACCTTATATTTGATTATGATA
The DNA here is from genome assembly GCF_015104395.2 of Macrobrachium nipponense. Lineage (NCBI taxonomy): Eukaryota > Metazoa > Arthropoda > Malacostraca > Decapoda > Palaemonidae > Macrobrachium > Macrobrachium nipponense. The sequence goes on from NC_087202.1 coordinate 113,655,721, forward strand.
TTGTAATGAATGAACGATATGACACTTTGACATTTAACAATGACGACAAAAGGTAAATCCTGGCACCCAGGCATAACACATCACAGCGTAATTACTTCGCTCAGCCAATTACTATCACTAGCAGCTATATCCCTCCTCCGGACGATCAGAGTCATGAAAAAGGAGGGGTTATGAAAAAGAAGTATGACCCCCTTACAAACGGCTCTCGAATTTCGGATTTTGACTAAAACCTTCCAAAAGTTTCAAGAATGAGGGGTATGAAAAGGGGGGTTATGACCCCCTTAGAAACGGCCCACTATGTTCGGATTGTAACTAAAACCTTCCTGGCTTGGTGGGGAGTCTATGGTAAAAATTTGGTAGCCCTAGCTTCAGCTTCGGAAGTGGAAAAAATGAGGGGGTCAAAAAAGCTCGGGTTATGACCCCTTAGAAACGGCCCTCGAAATTTGGATTTTGACCAAACCCTTCGAGGTGGGGGGAGGGGAATCTATGGTTAAAATTTGTTAGCCATAGCTTCAACTCCAAAAGTTGTAAAAATGAGATGAAATGAAAAAGGGGGCTTATGACCCCCTTAGAAACGGTTCTCGAATTTCAGATTTTGACTAAATCATTTCTGGGGGTAAGGAGGTCTATGGTAAAAATTTGGTAGCACTAGCTTCAACTCCAAAAACTGTAAAAAATGAGGTGGTATGAAAAAGGGGGGTTATGACCCCATTAAAAAAGACCCTCAAACATCGGCATGAATAAAATCTTCCGAGGGGTGAGGGGTGTCTATGATAGAAACTTGGTAGCCCTAGCTTTAACTCCAAAAGATGTAAAATATGAGGGGGTTATAAAAAATGGGTTCATGAATTTCGGATTTTGACTAAAACCATTCTAGGGGGAAAGGAGTCTATGGTAAAATTTGGGAACAGACAGAAATTGCTTTTATATATAATGATAATTATACATAGGAAAGCAATGATCAGGTTATAACCATATAAGGCTATAAACCATCCTCGATCAAAGCCCTATCCAATAGTCTTTGTTTGGTTAAAATCTGTCAAGCGGTTTAACCGTGATTAAATAACAAACAGACAGACAAAGATAATGCCCATTATAATGTGATATCAATTATAAATTACGACTAATCGCTACAGTTCCATAAGCTAATTCGCATCAGTTTTCCTTGGCGGTAATTCCCAACACTGTTTAATCCTTAGGTAGTTTGTTGGAGATCTAACTATTTTTAATTGATATCAATTATCTCATTCCTTAAACATCAGAAGAGGGAATCAGGATGCTAAGATTTTAATGGTAAATGTTTGTGAATGAAGTAAACAGGCACAATCATATACAAACGTGTACATCCACACACAGATATATATATATATATATATATATATATATATATATATATATATATATATATATATATATATAGGGATATAATCCAGAATGATGTAAAATCCTTATGTAGTTATATAAAATATGTTTCTTTGAACAGTAAATTAAAACTTTCGACCACCAGCTGTGACCTTGTTCATTTTAGTGAACAAGCCATAAAAGAAATATATTTTTATAACTACATAAGAGTTTTTACACCATTGTGGATTATATCACCATTTACTCAGAGGTACGACATTGTACCTAGCTTCTGCATCATATATATATATATATATATATATATATATATATATATATATATATATATATATAGATATACATATACATATATATATATACATATATATATATATATATATATATATATATATATATAGATATAGATATACATATATATATTCATATATATATATATATATATATATATATATTATATATATATATATACATATATGTATATATACAGTATATATATATATATATATATATATAGTATATATATATATATATATATAGTATATATATATATATATAGATATATATATATATATATATATATATATATATATATATATATATATATATAGACAAAGGGCAGATGGAAAGGCACACGAAAAATTCACTCTATTTATTGTGGCCGACGGCGTTTCGCAATAATCCATTACATCCTCAAGGCTGCAAAATGACACGTATGATTTTGTTTGCTAGAAAGGAACGTCACTGTATAAAATTATGAATATTACAAAAAGCAAATTCCTTGAAATACTTTAAAACAAACCTACCGGTACATGGCTAAAAAGTGACTAAAAACAAAAACGGTAAAACTAGCTGGAAGTAAATAGAAAAGCAAAGAGAGAAAAAAAAATGTGGACTACCCATCGCCATTCCTTCCACTTGTTTGAACGAAGTACCTTTAAAAACAAATACCGTGTCCCGCACGGCCAAGTCAAGTTTCATCATTTTAATAAATCTCATATTAAACAGCTCCTTGACTTGGCCGTGCGGGACACGGTATTTGTTTTTAATGGTACTTCCTTCAAACAAGTGGAAGGAATGGCGATGGGTAGTCCACATTTTTTTTTTCTCTCTCTGCTTTTCTATTTACTTCCAGCTAGTTTTACCGTTTTTGTTTTTAGTCACTTTTTATCCATGTACCGGTAGGTTTGTTTTAAAGTATCTCATGGAATTTGTTTTTTGTAATATTCATAATTTTATACAGATACGTTCCTTTTTATCGACGGTATGTGGATGATACAGTT
>NC_087202.1:113660862-113668362 GCF_015104395.2 Macrobrachium nipponense
GTAGTTTAATAGGGAGGTTGGTGTGTGAGGAAGGGGTTAAGGAGAGTAGGGGTAGGGGCAGGAACGAGAAGTGCCGTTGAAATGTAGTTAAACACAGAATTTTGTCCTGTTTTATGGCCTTGATTCCCAGGATTCGTATTTACGCCTACAAGGATTTACTCAACCATCTATCTTTATTCCGTAGGGGATAGCGCCCTCAGTGGACCTCATGCGATGTACTGTAGGCATTATTTGAGGTTCTTTGCAGCGTGCCTTCGGCCCCTAGCTGCAACTACTTTCGTTCCTTTTACTATACCTCCTTGTACATTCTCTTTCTTCATCTTCTTTCCACCTTCTCCTAACAGTTGGTTCATAGTGCAACTGCGAGGTTTTCCTCCTGTTACACCTTTCAAACACTTTACTGTAAATTTCCAGTTCAGCGCTGAATGACCTCATAGGTCCTAGTGCTTGGCCTTTGGCCTAAATTCTATATTCAACTCAACTCAACCATCTGCAAACGGAGAGGTTTTGCAATCACCGAGCAAATGGTGGTGGAACATCCTGCAATCATTAATACTTCATTAATCCTCTTCTCGTGGCAGATCAAAGATTTCAAATTGCAACCTTCCTTCGCACACCATCGCAACTGATATGTCAACATTCCTATGCTCGTTTTTCTCTCTCTATCGGTCATTACCTTTTTGACCCTTCAGGAGTCGGTAACGTGCTCGACTACCGATCTCAGGGTCCGGGTCTTATTCCCCCAAGCTCTGCCAACGAGGATTCACAGGAATTTATTTCTGGTGATAGAACTTCATTTCTCGATGTGGTTCGGATCTCACAATATGCAGTAGGTCACGTTGCTAAGCAACCAGTTGGTTTCCAGTCATGTAGAAATATCTAATCCTTCGGGCCAGCCCTAGAAGAGCTGTTAATCAGGTCAGTGGTCTGGTAAAACTAAGATATACTTAACTTGACTCTTCTTCAGGAAGGTAGTGCAGTCGGCGAACCTCACGTGGTACACTGTAGGCATTATTTAATTAAGGCATTTGCAGCGTTCTTTCGGTCCCTAGTTGCTGCTACTTTTGAGCCTTTTATCTTACCTTCGTTTCCGCCTTATTTCCTTAGTTTTGCTATCCAACCTCTCTAACTTTTACCCCTTAGTGCAGCTGTTGATTTTTTCGTAGTGCTACCTTTAGAGCATTGCACTTTACATTTATTTTTTTGGATCTCCTTATTTTGCCGTCCAACTAATCCGATCCCGATTTTTTAGTCTTTAACGCTGAATGCCCGAAAGTGCCCCAGTGCTTTGCTTGACAGCCTAAATTTCATAAAATCATAAAGTTAATCATTATCTCAAATCATTATCTTGACGAAATATATTCCCCTTGGATAATTATTCTTGATCATCAGGACGTCCTATCTGGGATAATTGTTTAGCAATATTTGACAAAGCCTTTATCAGAAAATAGGTAAGGAGGAACTAGGGTTTCAGAATGAAAATATTGATCTTCTCTTCATCGCCACCGCTATCCCTACGCTGAGGGGTTGGCTGCCTTGATCAGTATTCTCCAACTATTTCTGTCATATCCCGTAAGGATGTTAGTGCCGTCAGTGCACCTCATACGATGCAATTTAAGCATTACTTAAGGTTCTTTGCAGCGTCCTTTCGAACCCTATCTGAAACCCCTTTGCATTCCTCTTACTGTACCTCCATTAATATGCTCTGTTTCCACCTTACTGTCTACCCTCTCGTAACAATTGAAATCATAAGGCTGCGAGGTTTTCCTCCTGTTACACCTTTCAGACCTTTTCACTGTCATTTTCCGTTTCAGTGCTGAATAGCCTAAGTTACCCCAGTGCTTGGCTTGTATGCCAAAGATATAAAAAGTTAAGGGTATCTTAGTTTAACCAGACCACTGAGCTGATTAACAGCTCTCATAGGGCTGGCCCGAAGGATTATGTATACATTTTTCGTGGCTAGGCACCAATTGGTTACCTCGCAACGGGACCCACAGCTTATTGTGGAGTCCGAATCAAATTATATCGAGAAATTAATTTTTAATCAGCAAAAATAACCTCCCCTGCTTCCACATTGGCAGAGCGGGGAATCGAGCTCGGGACAACTGAATCGGTAGTCGAGCACGAAAACCACTCATCGAATGAGAATCTTGCCAATGGTCTACAAATCAACATTTCTGTCACAGGTATCTTCCTCTGCTAAGCCTTGTCGACCTTCTATCTCTATAGAATGCCGTCCAAGGACTCTCCTCTTCTTCCTCCTCCTCAACCACTCTCATCACTTGCCCAAACCATCTCAGTCTCGATTCTTATCATATCAGTAACCTTGACCACTCCTGCAATTCTCATCATTCCTTCATTTTCAAGCTTCTTATGTCAGTCATTCTTTATACTCAGAATCAGCCCCCAGCAGTGCTGATTAAATACTGGGTCAACGCAATCTTTATACGAGATATTTTCCCATAATCATAAGTAAAATTTGAGAGGTTTGCTTAATCATTCCCCGCCCCGCTCCCTCTCTCGGCGCCAGTGACCCTGGTAGTTGTGACGCCAAATAACTCACAATCAATCAGTTAATCTCTCTCTAATGCTAGGTAAACGTATGCATCAATTTGTTTTTATTTCTTACAAATCATAAAACACACACACACACACACAATAACAATGAAGATTATGTAAAGCACTGGAGATTTTATCACTAGAAATCACGTATCCAGCGAAGAGAATTGTGATAATTTCCCCATTATTTCCGTAATCACCGAATGAATGCTGAGGCTGTTTCAGATTCGCAATCATTCTTCCGAGAAATTTATCTGATATTTATTATTCTCTGAGAGGCTCTACCTGGCGCATTGTTCTTTCAAGCTCACGTAGTAAAACACGTGATGACAAGCACAGCTTGCGAATACTGGTAACTCATATCTCGAATTATTATTATTATTATTATTATTATTATTATTATTATTATTATTATTATTATTATTATTATTATTGTTCAAGAAAACTCATAATCACACGAGTCAATAAAATGGAAAAGTAGATCCACAATAGTATGTCTGTTTGATTTTGTAATTTAATCTACAAAGCAGAAAGCTTTCGATGACCTGCACGGTCCTCCTTGTCAATCCTTGTCAAGGAGGACCGTGCAGGTCATCGAAAGCTTTCTGCTTTGCATTCTAAATAACTAAATCAAACAGACATATCGTAGTGGATTTATTTTTCCATTATTATTATTATTATTATTATTATTATTATTATTATTATTATTATTATTATTATTATTATTATTATATTATTATTATTATTATTATTATTGAACTAAGGAACCTCCGTAACGAGGCTATAATATTGACAATCAAAAGCCACAGTAGTGTTAAAATATTATTGTACAATGGTAAAAAATACAAGGAGAGACTTTCGGATACTGCTCCGTATCCCTCTTCAGTCCTAGGACTCCTTGTATTTTTTACCATTGTACAATAATATATTTTAACACTACTGTGGCTTTTGATTGTCATTATTATTATTATTATTATTATTATTATTATTATTATTATTATTATTATTATTATTATTATAGATTATTATATTCATATGGAACACGTCCACAGGAGCTACTGTCTTGAAATTCAAACTTCCAAAGAAGTAAGTGGAGGTAAAGGGAAATACTGAAAGAAGAGATCCAACTTTTTAAAAGAGTAATCAATAAATTAACAAATAGATAAAAATGCATTGAAATAAAGGAGAATAAGAATAGTGTTAGGGTAGCAATGCATTGGATTTTCGCTTGAACTTCTGAAGTTCCAGTTGCACGACATCCCTGGGAGGCTGTTCTTTCACTATCCAACTGTGAGAGGAACAAAGGACCTCGGGACCTGAGAAGTTCGAAAGCGAAGCGCATCTACTACATATGGCATAACAGGATTCCGTTGAAACGATGGCTCCATGGAGGTTGCAAAGGCAACAGTGATGAATTCTGCAGTGACGTCAACATGAGAGGTGTCTCACTCCATAAAAATTCAGGAATCATTAACCAGCAGGACCTTAAAGATCTAAATTTCTAATCAGATGTTTTCGCACGGTGCTGAAAACTACATAACGCAACTAGAATCTGACCCTCTTTTGCAAAATAGATAATTTAGCTGGAAATTACATATTCTATGAAGTACAGAACCGAATGCGATGAGCAATCGTGCAAAAGACAGGAAATACAGCAGCTGCAGACAATGCACAAATGATACTCAAGTCTGATTTTGCGATGCACTGGATAAGCATTTCCAAATCAAACTCGATTTACATCATGATTTCCTATTTCCTAGAAAATGGTTCCTCATTTCTTCATGGCTGAAGCAGCATTCCGTCTCATCATTTTCATTCACAACGACTGACCCCTACTGCTAAAGTGATGTGAAGATTAAAACAACTCCAAATGATAGGAAGGAATAAATTGCACCGAGAAACTGTCGAAAATGATTCTTAAATGTGTCACAAGGAAGAAAAGGGGAGATCACTTAATCTACAGTTAGAATGAGAGAGAGAGAGAGAGAGAGAGAGAGAGAGAGAGAGAGAGAGAGAGAGAGAAGGTAGGGGGGAGGGCTGGGAGTGGAGCGACGGGAAACACGTAGTCCAAAAATCACGGAGAATACACTTTTAGCCAAAGAGAAAGGAGTTTAAAAAAATATTCAAAATAATATCAGACAAAGCAAATCTTTTATTCAGTGTCCAGGAAATATAAAAGGTCCCAAGAATAATTTAATATGGCGGGTGTGCAAATATGTCAAAGAATGTAGCTGAAGGTTACTTGGGAGGCGAAAGAAAAAGTGAGGAAAACAAAAAAAAATGCTTTGTTCTTTCCTCCCCTCTTACGGGAAAAAATATGGAGATTGGTAGGTTTTTACTGAACTATTCTCGTACACTCATGTAAGAATTCATATCTGTGAACACACATACAGTACACACACACACACACACATATATATATATATATATATATATATATATATATATATATATATACATATATATATATATCATATATATATATATATATATATCTATATATATATATATATATATATATATATATATATATAAATATGCACACAGACACGCACACGTGCACACATCTGTGTGTGTGCGTTTGTGTGTCTATAGGCCTCTTCTTTTTGTATTTCCCATTACCTTCCGTTAGTTCTTTCACAAGAACATCATATCCATTAGAAGCTTGAATTTGAGGTCAATGGCCGTTGTAGGATTGTTCCATTTGATATGTTTCATGTTCTGAATAAAAATAATGAAGATTTGTTGTTATCCTTACTTTGCGCAAATAGATGTTTAGTGACTTTACAGCTGAACAAAATTGTCATCCGATTTTGTTAATACCTTTTTTGCACACGCCCATAAACACGACTTCAGGCCCCACACAAGTGACTTAATACTCTCTCTCTCTCTCTCTCTCTCTCTCTCTCTCTCTCTCTCTCTCTCTCTCTCTCTTTCTGTTTTCTTTTTCCCATTGCGTATTTTCTGAATCTCTCTTACCTTGGATTAATGTCGTCGGGAGATACCAGTGCAAATCATTGTAATATTGGAGAGAGTAACTGAAACAAATTCGTATTCCTGACAGGTATTGTAATATTTTTATACTGTTCGGGACTACTCTTAAGTATAAATATTTGAAAGCATATCCACTCGAAACTAACAAAATTTGCCTGTGCAGCAGCTAGAATATTTTGCTTAATAGCATCAACTTCCCCAAAATACTGCTGTTCCAGAACTTTGTGGTTCATATCTGGAAATAAATGTAAATCTTCGCAAACTGTTTATTGGTCTTCCTTCTCGATAATATGAAATCATATGCCTCTTTATTCTTTCCTAAATAGCCTTTTGGCTTCGCTATGGAGTCATTGAAATTCTTTGTGATAACAATGCTTTCTTTATTGACATGAATACGAAAATTATTTTTTTTGTGAGAGTTGCTTGTTCATGTAATATAATACCACTTCCCCAACCTCATATGACGTGAACGACTTTGCATTGTGAAAATAAAGAGAGCCAGTAACCTTAAAAACGTGAACTTTCATCTAATACTTAATTCTATTCCCAAAACTAACTTGATTGACTGATACGGAGTCGAACATTATAAAGTCGTCGACGCTAGAAATGTAACTTTGTGGAAAGTAATTTGAGCTTCAAAAGGAACATCTCTGATAGTGACCATTAAGATTACAAAAGGAAAAGATAGTAACTCTTTCTAAATAAACACTTTTATCAGTTAAAATGACACCTAGTTGTGAAATATATATATATATATATATATATATATATATATATATATATATATATATATATTATATATATATATATCATAAAAGAACTGATGCCATTTTGGAAATTAATCTTGACGTACGAAAGACAAACATATATAGCTATGAAATTTATATAATTACACTACATAACAACGTATGTGGATATTATTATTATAAATAATGAAGCACCCACCTGGGAAACTCAGCATTATATATTATATATATATATATATATATATATATATATATATATATATATATGATATATATATATATATATATATATATATTATATATATATATATATATATATATATATATATATATATATATATATATATATATATAATATATATATAGATATATATATATTATTATAATTATATATATATATATATAATATATATATATATAGATATATATATATTCTGCCTTCGGTATCTTTATTTTCATCATTCGTCGCTTTCTTTTAAGACTTAATACACTTGCATTTAGTGTTGTTGGGCTTTCTGTTCAAGAAGTTAGCGTGGTTATCTAAATGTCTAACATTTTTATTGAATATATTTACATTTAGTTTTCGACGCTCCTCGTTTGTTTTCGTCTGAAACATCGTGCGTTTCTTACTCCCATTTCTTCTCCGTGAGTCTTAGCTACCGACAATAAAGGGCCCCCCCATACACTGAACGATTGTGTGAGCGATTGTCTCAATGATTGTCTGTATCGTTCGCAAAAACACTGTGTATGGTCTTGTCTGAATGCAAAAGTGGGCGGAGCTTCGTGCCTGAGCGATCTCAGCGGGAATCTGTCACGATATAACGCTATCGCGCGCGTCTCTTCTAGAGATGATGTCATGTCTTCCCGAGACAAAATCTTTGTTCAGGCTGAAATCGGTGCGGAGATCGTTCTTACTGTCTGAATAGTGTGTGGGTCGATAACGACAATCATTCAGACAATCGTTCAGTGTATGGGGGCCTTTAGGCTGTGTTTACAACAAGCGAATCGAATCGATTCAATTCATGAAGAATGAACGCGATTCATGATTTTTCCTGATTCGCCACAGTAATTTCAATGTCACCGTTCACACCAAACGAATCGGCATGATTTGAATTGAGTGGATTCGCCTGGTGTAGACGGTTATATTGAAATTAGTGTGGCGAATCAAGACGAGTTATGAATCGCGTAGATTCTCCATGAA
>NC_087202.1:113675862-113705862 GCF_015104395.2 Macrobrachium nipponense
AATAATAATAATAATAATAATAATAATAATAATAATAATAATAATAATAATAATAATAATAATTAATGTGGCGCCGTGGCAGAATGGGTTAGGTCGTCAATGGACTGGTTAAGCAACATTGGGGCTGGTCAGTTGTTGGATGGGTGACCGTTCTCCTCGGCGTTGATTCCTTTACCATAATTTCCTCAGTCTACTCAGCTGTAAATGAGTACCTATCCCTGATGGGTTAGGGTCCAGCTATGGGTTAAATAGCAAAACTCAGCAATGATGTTAAGAAATGAAGGAATAAACGAGAACGACGTAAATGGAACCTCTGGCAACAGAGGAGCTTCGTCCGGCAGCCAGGTATTCAACCCAATTGAAGGGGAAGACGGTCAGGTACTTGGAGGTCGTCATCCAGCAACTGACCACCACAACGACAGTAACCAACAGCCTGAGATTGGAGCTACAGAAGCAAACCAAAGGAAGAAATGGACAAGAGAAGAAAATAAGGAAATATGGAGATGCTACATCAGAAGCAACCCGACGGAGAGAGGATATAGAAGAAGGTTGGTCAACATCTGGAATGAGAGGAATAACACCCCCCAAACAGAGCAGAGGCTTGCAGACCAAGTAAGGAACATAAAGAAAAAGAACTGGCTCTCCCCAACAGAAAGAGAAGAACTGGAAAGGGAAATGTCACACGATAATGAATTACACGAAGACGAACTGAGAGACGATGCCACAGAAGACGACAGGGATGATGAGGTATCAAACAACGACACACGAAGAAACACCGACGAAGTGTCAGAGAGGACGGAATGGGTAGAAAAGATTAGACAATGGATGGAGCCAGATACAGAGAGAACAAAGATCCCCTCCATGAAAGCCTACATCACCAAGAAATTAAGGGATAAAACAAGTGAGGTCAGTGAAATAATGGGCATAATACACACCACCAGTATTACAGAAACAAATAACTTGGCATATGCAGGAGCAAGATTAGTAGCAGAACTGATGGGGATTCGAACACCAACACCACCAGCACAACCAACCCAACAGAAACCAAAACAGCAACCTCCTTGGAAAAAGCGCCTAGAAAAGCAAATCATGGTGATGAGATCTGACTTGAGTAAACTGAAAGAGATGGCAGAAAATAGGCTAAGAAGCAAGAAAACAAGGGAGGAACTGAACGAGAAATACAAAGTACAAGAGAGGGGACTAAAAACACAATAGAAGATATAAAACAGAGGCTTAAGGCCAAAGCACATAAGATCCAACGGTACATGAACAGGAATAAGGGATACCAACAGAACAAACTATTCGGAACCAACCAGAAAAGACTATACAGCCAACTAAGAGGGGAAGACAACCACCAAGAAATTCCTGAAGCCGAACCAAGTAAGAGACTCTGGGAAAACATATGGAGCAATCCGGTATCACACAACAAACATGCAACATGGCTCCAGGAAGTCAAGGAAGAAGAAACAGGGAGAATAAAACAAAGATTCACAGACATCACGACAGACACAGTCAGAAACCAACTAAAGAAAATGCCAAACTGGAAAGCCCCAGGTCCCGATGAAGTCCATGGATACTGGCTCAAAAACTTTAAGGCCCTACCTACACCCACGAATAGCAGAACAACTCCAGCATTGTATCTCAAATCACCATACACCCAAATGGATGACCACAGGAAGAACATCCTTAGTACAAAAAGACAAGAGTAAGGGAAATATAGCCAGTAACTACAGGCCTATCACCTGCCTACCAATAATGTGGAAGTTACTAACAGGTATCATCAGTGAAAGGCTATACAACTACCTAGAGGAGACAAACACCATCCTCCACCAACAGAAAGGCTGCAGAAGGAAGTGTAGGGGCACAAAAGACCAGCTCCTGATAGACAAAATGGTAATGAACAGTAGGAGAAGGAAAACCAACCTAAGCATGGCATGGATAGACTATAATAAAGCCTTCGACATGATACCACACACGTGGCTAATAGAATGCCTGAAAATATATGGGGCAGAGGAAAACACCATCAGCTTCCTCAAAAATACAATGCACAACTGGAATACAATACTTACAAGCTCTGGAATAAGACTAGCAGAGGTTAATATCAGGAGAGGGATCTTCCAGGGCGACTCACTGTCCCCACTACTCTCCGTAGTAGCCATGATTCCCATGTCAAAAGTACTACAGAAGATGGATGCCGGGTACCAACTCAAGAAAAGAGGCAACAGAATCAACCATCTGATGTTCATGGACGACATCAAGCTGTATGGTAAGAGCATCAAGGAAATAGATACCCTAATCCAGACTGTAAGGATTGTATCTGGGGACATCAGGATGGAGTTGGAATAGAAAAATGCTCCTTAGTCAACATACAAAAAGGCAAAGTAACGAGAACTGAAGGAATAAAGCTACCAGATGGGAGCAACATCAAACACATAGATGAGACAGGATACAAATACCTGGGAATAATGGAAGGAGGTGATATAAAACACCAAGAGATGAAGGACACAATCAGGAAAGAATATATGCAGAGACTCAAGGCGTTACTCAAGTCAAAACTCAACGCCGGAAATATGATAAAAGCCATAAACACATGAGCAGTGCCAGTAATCAGATACAGCGCAGGAATAGTGGAATGGACGAAGGCAGAGCTCCGTAGCATAGATCAGAAAACCAGGAAACATATGACAATACACAAAGAACTACACCCAAGAGCAAATACAGACAGACTATACATAACACGAAAGGAAGGAGGGAGAGGACTACTAAGTATAGAGGACTGCGTCAACATCAAGAACAGAGCACTGGGGCAATATCTGAAAACCAGTGAAGACGAGTGGCTAAAGAGTGCAGGGGAAGAAGGACTGATAAAAGTATACGAAGACCCAGAAATATTCAGAAACAGGAGAAGGACAAACAGAACAGAGGAATGGCACAACAAACCAATGCACGGACAATACATGAGACAGACTAAAGAACTAGCCAGCGATGACACATGGCAATGGCTACAGAGGGGAGAGCTCAAGAAGGAAACTGAAGGAATGATAACAGCGGCACAAGATCAGGCCCTAAGAACCAGATATGTTCAAAGAACGATAGACGGAAATAACATCTCTCCCATATGTAGGAAGTGCAATACGAAAAATGAAACCATAAACCACATAGCAAGCGAATGCCCGACACTTACACAGAACCAGTACAAAAAGAGGCATGATTCAGTAGCAAAAGCCCTCCACTGGAGCCTGTGCAAGAAACATCGGCTACCTTGCAGTAATAAGTGGTACGAGCACCAACCTGAAGGAGTGATAGAAAACGATCAGGCAAAGATCCTCTGGGACTATGGTATCAGAACAGATAGGGTGATACGTGCAAATAGATCAGACGTGACGTTGATTGACAAAGTCAAGAAGAAAGTATCACTCATATATGTCTCAATACCATGGGACACCAGAGTTGAAGAGGAAGAGAGGGAAAAATGGATAAGTATTAAGATCTGAAAATAGAAATAAGAAGGATATGGGATATGCCAGTGGAAATTGTACCCATAATCATAGGAGCACTAGGCACGATCCCAAGATCCCTGAAAAGGAATCTAGAAAAACTAGAAGCTGAAGTAGCTCCAGGACTCATGCAGAAGAGTGTGATCCTAGAAACGGCGCACATAGTAAGAAAAGTGATGGACTCCTAAGGAGGCAACCCGGAACCCCACACTATAAATACCACCCAGTCGAGTTGAAGGACTGTGATAGAGCAAAAAAAAAAAAAAAAAAAAGCAATAATAATAATAATGAAAATTTTATAACTGTCGAACCAAATCTGAAAAGCTGCCAGATATTTTAGGAGGATAATGCCTAATTTGTTATTGCGATTCGTTAAATATTTATAATACATGATCTGTGGAATGAACAAACGTAAATCTCCGGAACTTACCCGTGTATTGCCAAAAATTTTGAAAGCTACTAATTGAGTGGCCTTGGCTAGAAGGAATAAGGTTTATTTTTTCTTTCGGTTCTCGTTCCGGATGCAGCTTGAATTTCTATTCTGAAAATAATAGAAACCATGATAATGAAATATTTAGAGACTGAGGGTTTGTTATCCTGCAATTAATATGAAACTGAAAGAATGAAGAACACTAGACCTCTCTCTCTCTCTCTCTGTCTCTCTCTCTCTCTCTCTCTCTCTCTCTCTCTCTCTCATTTGCTCTTATTACGAAGTTAAACCAAACTTTCGAAATTCGAGATTTCGAAAGACTGCCTTCCCTGGTCTCAAGATTAATACATAAAGTTCGATTTGTGTTCTTGATAACTTTCCATACAAATGCTGATGTCATGTACCTGCTTTGAATCATTCCATAGAATTGTTTACAAATATCCAGATCAGTGTGGGTGGGATTGTCTAAACATGTATATGGTACTGATTTATGTATACCATAAATAATGAGAAATGAAAAAGATGAATCGAAATGCTTCTCATAACAGAGGTACATTATTGGAAACAAATCTTTATTAAAAAAAAAAGTGGAGGAAGGTACGCCAGATAATTATTTCGTTGAAGTGAAAGGGGAGAGGGAGGCCGTGGATTAAATAGGGGTTTAGACTGGCGGTTTTGTAAAGAGATGTAAAAATAAAGCAGCATAAACAGAAGAGAAGAAGGACTCTGAAAGGTTTTAAATTGGAAAACACATTCGGTACTGCAAAACACACTAAAGTAGTAAAAGTGATAATGAACTTTCAGAATGTACTTCTCGGGTACTTACTAAGGCGCTAGAATGGCTGGGAACCTTTGTAGAAAAATAGAACACTTGTTGAAGTGAGAGGAGGAATTGAAATAACGAAGGGAAAGGTTGTGAGTGTAGACGAAAACAAGCAGAAAATGCATCGAAGTTTCTTCGAGCGATCGAGTTTTCTGTACAACATATAATGCTGTATAAAGCTATGAGTTACCACCAGCCATCGCTCAGTTGCTCCCCAGATACGATGAAGTGAAGGTACTTCGCATCCCTCCAGAAAGTACTACCAGAAGCACGATCCACGGCTAACATTAAATAAAATAAAACCTGATGAGGCTAGATCTGAGGGTGGACAGAAAAAGTGCGGACGGACAGATAAAGCCGCCACAATAGATTTCTCTTACAGAAAGCTAAAACAGGCACAATGGATTAAAGGCGATCCGGGAAAATAATAATGAAAGTGAAGTTATTTCTGGGGATTGTGACAAGTATCATGACGTGGAAAACAAGGCAATTTCCAAGAAAGGCGGATCTAAACTGAAATTATGTGGACTTCAGACCCAGGCTGGAGATGAAAATACATTGCTGTAAAAGAGATAAAGAAACGATAGACCGCCAAGGACTTTTAAGTATAAGTGTTTGCTATTTTGAACTAGAGAGAATTTTATGGGGGTTTGTGGGTCTGGATCGATTGTATACTGATGTCAAAGAAAAATTGTTAGGAGAACATAGTTTTGTTTTGACAAGCATAATGAAGATATGCAAATTAAGAGTTTAAGAAGTAATCTTATTTCTTCAGATATAGCGCCTCATTGGCGTGGTTGGTATGGTCTTTGCCTATCACCTCGGTGGCCGCGAGTTGGATTCTCGGTCATTCCAATGAGGTGTGAGAGATGCGTATTTCTGGTGATAGAAGTTCATTCTCGACGTGATTCGGAAGTCACGTATAGCCGTTGACCCGTTTCTGAATAACCACTGGTTCCTTGCAATGTAAAAACACCATACAAACAAAATATTTCTTAAGATAAATGGTAATCATAAACATGTAAAAGTTTGCAATACAAACAATTCTTAACTTAATTCACATTTACTTGAAGAAATGAACCAAGTATCCAGGTGTGGATACTATGTTCATTGCAATGTCACTAACGTTTTTGAAAAAGTACGTACGTTATTGCAAGGGAAGGCAATGATGCTTACCCGGCAACTTGAAATGGATTTGGGTTAGAGTGGCACTCATTGCCACTTCGTCAAACACTTGTCGTTTTCAAAGACCTCCGCTCCACTGTGAAAGGTTGAGTGTTTCGTAAAGTCTGTAGGATTTTCTCTATCTTACTGATTTACGAAATCTATGCTTTCAGGCCAAGCACTGGGACACTCCCACCCATTCAGCGCTGAAGCAAGTGAAAAGAGGGAGTTGGAGTAGTTGGACAGCAAAATAGAGTAGATTAAGTATAAGGATCTAGAGGTGGTCATGTGAGACAACCCCATGAGATTAAAAATCTCATTAAAAGCGTACAACTGTCTGTAGACAATGATCAGATGAGAGAGAGAGAGAGAGAGAGAGAGTAAAAATGCATCCAGTGGAAAAACGCACAAGCTCTCCGTTGATATTAATTCCGAATACTTCATTCATTCATCATATATAAGATTCCAGCGATTCGTAATTGGCGTCCTCGTCTGGAGCTGGAGACAAGGTAGTGAGTGTCCCCCCAAGAAACATATCTTCATCCGGATGCCTCCAGAACCGTTATTGGTTTCGCGGACAATGGATGAAAAACGCCCACCGCTGGCGGCGGTACAAGGCTTTGACAAGGAATATGGACCAATATACTGCCGGTTATTCTCATCCGATGGGGGCCAAGGCAGTTCTGCATATTGCCCGGCGGACAGACAGATGTGCGAGACTATGACTCACCCGTCCTGGAAGGAGATGGAGGTGGTCCTGGAAGATTAGGAGGAGGAGGAGGAGGAGGAGGAGGAGAAGGCAGAGAAGGTGTGGCAGGGAGACGGGGCTGGGGAGGGGCGGGGATGGAAGATTCGGACAAGCTTCTGCGTGGCACTATTGGATGTGATTGCCAACCGAGGCATGATAGAAAAGACTCTCTCTCTCTCTTTGTAGAGAAGCCAATAAGATCGTGGCCAGTATTTATGGAGGCGATATTTTAATGGGTTTTTGTATTCCCCCGTCCACCATCAGGCTGGGCCGGATAGCTGGGACGGTTTTTATGCGGACAAACCTTTTTCGCTCTGGGAGAGGGAGGGACATTCTGAGATCCACTGTGTGTGACTATTTGGAAGATGTATCGCCTGTCACTCTCACTCTGATTAGGGCTTCTGTCCAGTTTTATGACGGTGATCATACCGAAGGATGAAGAGAAAATATCGCCCCGGCGAAACCGTCCTCGGATTCATTGGGACAAAATTCCACGAATTCTTGGTGCCATTCACGAGATTATAAGAGGATTTGTCGAGCGGTGTTCTGGGTATTTACACGAAGCAGCAGAAAGGTTTTGACTTTTCGGTTTTTCGTTAAAGAAACAATGCTTAATCACTTAACGAGGAAAAAAGGACATGATCTATAACTGGCAGAACAAAAATATTTATCTATCAATTTCCAGAGGATGAACCATGTTCTTAAGGAACAAGACCTCAGGGATCATTGAGTTGAAATTCAAGCTTCCAAAGAATATGGTGTTCAAAGGAATATAAGAACACACAGTTAAGACATTGAAAAAGATATACGCCCTAATGCCATCATTAACAAGGAAACGAGAAATAATCGAGAACTGAGCATTAAATTAACTAGAGAGTTTAAGAAGAACTTACCAAAGAGCAGCTTGAACATCATCACACGCTTACTTCATCATATTCCCGGTTCTGTGTTCCACACAGCAGTTTCTACGTGAAGTTATAAAACAGATAAAAGATAAACCTTGCAATATCGCTGTCATAAAATAGCTCTCAGATAAAAACGAGGATTCAGTTTTGTTCCATTCCCTAGGGGAGATGTTTCACGATGTTTTATGGCAAGCGATGTTATATTTGTAGCAAAGGATCTTTTGTGGCAATAGATATTTTTGTGGTGAAGGGTGTTTTGTGATATAGGATTATTTGCGGTAAAGGATAAGTAGTGATAAAGGATGTCTTGTGGTAAGAGATTTTTTTTAGAAAAACGATGTTTATTGGTAAGTGATTTTTTTTGATAAAGTATTTTATCGGTAGTTTTTTTTATAAGGGATTTTTACTGGTAAGGTATTTTTGTGACAAAGGATGTTTACTAGTAAGGGATTTTTTGTGATAAAGGATTTTTATTGGTAAGGGATTTTTTTGATAAAAGATTTGTACTGGTAAGGAATTTTTGTGATAAAGGGTGTTTATTGGTAAGGGATTTTTGTGATAAAGGATGTTTATTGGTAAGGGATTTTTGTGATAATGGATGTTCATTGGCAAGGGATTCTTTGAGATAAAGTTTATTTATTGGTAAGGGATTTTTGTGATAATGGAAGTTTATTAGTAAGGATTTTTTGTGATAAAGGATATTTATTGGCAAAGGAATTTTTATTATAAAGGATGTTTATTGATTAGGGATTTTGTGATAAAGGATGTTTATTGGTAAGGGAATTTTTGTTATAAACAATGTTTATTAATAAGGGTTTTTATGATGAAGGATATTTATTTGCAAGGGATTTTTTTGCGACAATTGGTGTTTATTGGTAAGGGATTTTTTGTGATAAAGGACGTTTATTGGTAAGGGATTTTTTGTGATAAAGGACGTTTATTATTAAGGGAATTTTTGTTAAAAGGATGTTTATAGGTAAGGGATATATGTGACAAAGGATGTTTATTGGTAAGGGATTCTTTGTGCTAAAGGATGTTTACAGGTAAGGGATTTGTTTTTGATAAAGGATATTTATTGGTAAAGGATTTTTGTGATAATGAATGTTTAGTGGTAAGGAACTTTTTGTTATGAAGGATGTTTATTGGTAAGGGAATTTTGTGATAAAGGATTCTTTTGATAAGGGATTTTTTTTTGTGATAGATGTTTATTGTTAAGGGATTTTTTGTGCTAAAAGATGTTTATTGGTTGGGGATTTTTTTGTGATACAGGTTGCTTTGTGGTAATAGATGTTTATGTGGTAATAGTGGAAGATAATATCCCAGATAATCAAGGTAATTGTGCAAATCGCGATACAAGCATGAAATTTTGCACAAAGGCCCACTAAACTGTTTTATGCACTTTCAAACTCCTGGCTAAAAAAATCCAGTTTTTCAAAATGGCAACCCAATTTTTCAATATGGCAGTTTTTTCAAAGGAAGAAATCTGAAATATCGACTTCAAATTATCTGGTAACGTTCTTTTGAATAAAACTGGTGAATTAATTCATGTACTTCTTTCTAGACTATCCAATAATCAATAATAAGTTAGTTTCTTATAGTTTTGTACTGAGTATGCGCAAAAAATAAGAATAAAAACACAATTTTCACTGCTTAAACATGACTTTTTTGGTATTTCAATATGCGTTTGAAGCACAACTCATGAATAATAATTTTGTTGTTGTTGCCCCAACATTCAGATTTCATAATAATATCAAATAGTATTTGCGCATGCGCAAAAAAAATAAGAGTGATTTACATGCACTACCAGGGCACACTGGTGTAAATCGTTGCCTATTGATAATCGGCATGGGGTTCATTGAAAGCTCATTATGAGTCTCTCAAATAGTTTATGGTTTGCCCCTTTGTACAACCATAGAGTCGCACTTGAATTGACAGGGTGTGCTGACGCGGGATAACCAAGCCAAGGAGGAATGGGCATACTACCTCTGGATGGTGTACAGATCGCACATGGGAGTTAAATTACAATGGATGAACGATCGGGCTGAGTGTAGGAACGCCATCGTCGAACTCTGTCGAATCCCATTCAAATAAAGTGTAGTTTCAGGTGGTAAAAGGATAAACCCTCGGCCTGTAAGTATTCATATCTTAGCTGTATTGGTAAACAATTATTGTCTGGTAAAACAAGTTCTAGTTTTGTATTTATAGTTCATTTAAGCATGGCGAAAAGAATGCGCCTACCTTCAGTCTCAATAGTTAGTTGGGAAACTAATTGGTTAAAATGTTGTTTGTGTCAGGAAGACACAGATGAATCGTTAACATCCTCAGTCGATGGGTACAAAATGTTATCAAGAAATGTTCCCAAATTTCACGAATTAAATATTTTGCCTAATCCACTTGACCTTAGACGGCTAGACGCGGGCAATGGTATTGAGAAAACTCTAACAGACAATGATGCTAAGTATCACCTAAGCTGTCGAATCAAATTTAACAACACTAAGTTAAAACGTGCAGAAGAAACACATCATTCTGAGACCGAATCGAGGAGTGAAACTTGTGAATCTCCAAAATGTACTCGTGGGACAAGCGAGCAACCATCACACGAGAATGCTTACACGTGTTTCCTGTGTGAGGCAATGACCATGAAATTAAATGAAAGGTTAAAGAGTTGTGCAGAGACGCTGCAAGATAAAAGGTTGCTAGCTAAACTTAGCGCAGGTGATGTAATTGCACAAGATATGAAATATCATCCTGGTTGTCTAGTTAGCTTGTATAACAAAGAAAGATCTTGCAAGAAAAAAACAGGAAGATAAATCCGATAAACAAGAATATGTAACTGTTGTCGAAAATATTGCTCTGGCCGAGTTAGGAAATTACATTTTTGAAACTGTGCGAAACAGTGAAGTGTCAAATGCTTTTAGACTAGCAGATCTTGCGAAGATGTTCGAACAGCGGGTACAACAGTTGAATGAGGAGTCATTTGCTATTCATCGTACTCGCCTACAAGAAATGCTGTTGGCTAAGATTACTGATCTACAAGCTTACACTAAAGGAAGAGATGTCCTTCTTTTCGAAAAGGATGTCGGTCCTGCAATAACATTGGCATGCAATTATGATGATACCCAGAATATGGCAAGGACAGCTGACTTCGTAAGACATAAAAGCGCGTAAGTCAAAATTTAATGGCACGTTTGCAGCGGAAGATGTACTGCCTAGTGTTCCTAAATGTCTTCTTGAACTAGTCAGAATGATTGAACATGGTCCTGATATACAGCCACAACTAGAGAATGATGTGTGTAGATCAGATACTGCCATTGCACAGCTCCTTATGTATAATTACCATGCAAAGGTGCCCAAGAAGGCTGAACAACAGCGACATTCTGTGGAACGTGAAATTCCAATATGCATTTATATTTTATATTGGGCTGCTCATTTATGCCAGAACCAGAAAGAAGCAGCTAATTGATACCTTGTTCCACCATGGTTCATGCATTTCGTACTAGCGAGTGCTAGAAGTATCTACACAAATGGGGCAGGCAATGATGGATCGCTTCTTGTCGGAAGGTTTGGTGTGTCCCTCTGTTTTACGATAAGGTATTTTCACAACCAGTGCTGTTGATCTTGATAACATTGAGCACAATCCAAGTTCTACAACTGCGAAGTTGTCATTTCATGGAACTGGGATTTCTATTTTTCAACATCCCTCACCTGACTGACAAACAAATATTTGTAACCCTATGGGAAAATGTCCTTACAAATAGAATTTCAGACAAACCAGCTGTACCTGTGCAACCATTAAAAGGTTGACACTCGAATGTTCGTTCATATCCAGCATGCAGTCATCAATGGATTTAAGGACATTTCCATGTACAGTACAGATACTGACGTTGCAGTTTTGGGAATTTCCTTATTCGAAAAGCTTGGACTTGATAGAATGTGGATAGGTTTTGGTCGAAGTAAGGATTTCCGATGGCTTCCAAGCATCATTGGAAATACCTATATCCGCGTTGCCATTTTTTCACGTTTTTACTGGATGCGATACCGTCTCGGCATTTCGAGGAAGAGGAAAAAAATCAGCGTGGCCTACATGGGAGGTATTTCCGGATGTTTCCCAGGTATTCATTCGCCTTGGTACGTTACCAGATTTAATCTCAGAGTCTGCATTAGAAATCCTTGAAGCTTTTGTCTGCATAATGTACGACAGGGCAACAACTACATTTGCAGTTAATGAATCTCGTTTTCAATTGCTTGTGAGAAAACAAAGGTCTTCTGATGCAATCCCTCCAACTAAGGATGCTTTAATACAGCACATCAAGAGGGCAGCATACCAAGGTGGACATGTTTGGGGTCAAGTGTTGAATCGAAATCAAGAGCTGCCTAGTCCTGAAATTTGGGGTTGGCTACAAAATAAAGACAGTGAAACATGGAAACCCAAATGGAAATCAATCCCTTCTGTTGCTGCATCTTGTCAGGAAATGTGGGTGTAAAATATCAAATTGTGTTGGTAACTGCAAGTGCTGTCGCTCTGGGCTTTCTTGTACAGGATTATGAGGTTATTTTGTATCCTAATAAGGTAAATTGTACTTTTGTGGAATGGTTGCAGCCAGAATTTACAATTCCCGTTAACGATCAATAATAAAACGGCCTATTTTTTTTTTTTTACCATTTTGCAGCCATTTTCAGTTGAGGGAAGGATATAAAAGTAGGGTAGTTTCGTGAAATTTAAAGTAATTAATCCTAAACTACCCTACTTTATGGCCTTCCCAAACTCACAAAAACAATCTTACATTCAAACCCATCGTTTCATGTGCCGGAGCTTTCAATTACAAAATTTCTAAATGGTCAGCTGGCCTCCTTTCCCCTTTTTTTAGGCACTTTTTCTCCCAGTCACATTAAATTTTCGGAAGATTTTTGTCACAAATTCAGAGAAGCTCATAAAACTTTTAAGCCTTGACGTAGATTCCCTATTCAGATCCTTTCCCATTGGCACTTGACAAAATAATAAAGTTAGTTGAATTTTGTGTATCTAATAATGTATTTTCATTCGGGGAATCATTCTACGAACAAAAATTCGGGTGTAGTATGGGTAGACCTTTAAGTCCTATTTAAGCCAATTTGTACATGGATTACTTTGAAACTACAGTAATGAATGCAATAAAACCCAAAAACATGCTGTGGATGAGATATGTAGATGATATTCTAATATTTTAGGATAATAGATGGGGCAATTTTAATGAATTCCTTTCAAAATTAAATGCCTTAGTGCTCAGCATCAAATTTAAGGTCCAGTAGGAAACAGACAACAAAATTCCTTTTCTTGATGTTTTAATAATCAGAGACACGACAGAATACAAATTTACCATTTACAAAAAACCAACGTTCTCACTTTCATACATTCACTACTTCAGCTATCATGACATTCCTATCATGATAGGCGTAGCCAGCAACCTATTCTTAAGAGCCTTACGAATTTGTTCCCCAGATTTCCAGGAAAAAGAATTTGAACTAATTCGTAAGCAGCTTTTGTCTTTAAGGTATCATGACCATATAATTGAGAGAGCAATTCACAAAGCAAACGTAATTTTCTACCGACCCCCTCAAGACAAGACCAGAGACACACCCAGCAATAAAATAAAAATTCCACACCTGGACAGGATTAAGACGGTGACCCAGACCTCGGTAGATCTAACTCTTTTGCATTTACTTACCCAAATACCTTAGCCAAATCCCTGATTAGCGTCCAACAAAAGACATCCCCCAAGGACACAGGCGTTTACGAAATCCCATGCTTGGACTGTGACCAATCTTACGACGGACTTACAGGAAAATCACTTCCCCAGAGATTACTACAACATAAACTGTCAGTATGGACAACAGAACTCAGCTATTTTCAACCATATAAATGAACATAACTATAGAATAAACTGGAATTTGTCACATATAATTTATAGCAGCAACTGCCGGTACAAGAGTCAAATGATGGAAACAGCCTTGATTAAACAGTGGCAGGTAATAAACATCTCAAAAGGAGCATGGGATTCAGATATCATCGACAAGGTTTCCATTCAACCAACGCTTAAGAAGATTAAAGGAAGATTATCAGCGGGAGTGACCTAAATTGGCTTACCTGTGGATGGACCTCTTGGTATAAATGCCACCTTTTCTGTAACATTTCTCATTCATCTACCTGAAGAGGGAGACAGCAGTCTCTGAAATATAGAATTTTTCTCTCTATATTTTGGTGTTTTTATGGGCTCCTTTAATTAGATATATAAAAACATGTTAATTCCGAGGTAGAGAAAATTGGATATTAAAGGACATCTGTAGCTTAATGCATGTATGTGAATGACGGTGATGTGATAATGTTTTATTCACACACACACACAGGCCTATATATATATATATATATATATATATATATATATATATATATATATATATATATATACAAATATACATATATATATATATATATATATATATATATATATATATATATGTGTATATATATATATATATATATATATATATATATATATATATATATATATATATATATATATATATATATATTTGTGTGTGCGTATGTGTATACACATACACACACACGAACAGGAGTTAATATGCGTAAAGTAATAATATGTGCAGGGAGCAGACCTTCTTTAATACACGTTTTGTTGAAAATAATGGCAGTTTTCAACGAATTAATCCAATAAAGGATCTTTCCAACTCTCCTGATAATTCGTTTTTCTGAATCACCCAGGTTGTTGAGGGGAATTCCAATGTTCATATTTGTCATTATTAGGATATTTGTCAAAAATATTCTATCAAAATATTCTTTGATAAAATATATTTGACAATTATCCTAATTATGACAAATATGAACATATGGAATAACAGGACATTTGTCAAAAGTATTCTATCAAAATATTTTTTGATTAAATATTTTTGACAAATATCATAATTATGACAAATATGAACATATGGAATAATCAGGATATTTGTCAAAAATATTTTATCAGAAAATATTTTGATAAAATATTTTTGACAAATATCCTTATTATGACAAATATGAATATTGGAATAATCAGGATACCTATTTGTCAAAGATATTTTATCAAAAAATATTTTGATACAATATTTTTGACAAATATCCTAATTATGACAAATATGAACATTGGAATAATCAGGATATTTGTCAAAAATATTTTATCAGAAAAATATTTTGATAAAATATATTTGACAAATATCATAATTATGACAAATATGAATATTGGAATAATCAGGATCCCTATTTGTCAAAAATATTTTATCAAAAAATATTTTGATACAATTTTTTTTGACAAATATCCTAACTATGACAAATATGAACATTGGAATAATCAGGATATTTGTCAAAAATATTTTATAAAAAAATATTTTAATACAATATTTTTGACAAATATCCTAATTATGACAAATATGAACATTGGAATAATCAGGATATTTGTCAAAAATATTTTATGAAAAAATATTTTTATAAAATATTTTTGACAAATATCCTAATTATGACAAATATGAACTTTGGAATAATCAGGAAATTTGTCAAAAATATTTTGATAAAATATTTTTGACAAATATCCTAATTATGACAAGCATGAACGTTGGAATAATCAGGATATTTGTCAAAAATATTGTATGAATAAATAGTTTTATAAAATATTTTTAACAAATATCCAAATTATGACAAATATGAGCTTTGGAATTATTGAGGTCAACAACCTAGCTGATTCAGAAAAACGAATTATCAGGAGAACTGAAAAGACCCCCTATGGGATTAAATCGTTGAGAACTGCCATTATTTTCAACATAATAATAATAATAATAATAATAATAATAATAATAATAATAATAATAATAATAATAATAATTTTCTTTTCTTGTCCATTTCTTCCTCTGGTTTGCTTCTGTAGCTCCAGTCTCAGGCTGTTGGTTACTGTCGTTGTGGTGGTCAGTTGCTGGATGACGAACTCCAAATACCTGGCTGCCGGACGAAGCTCCTCTGTTGCCAGAGGTTCCATTTACGTCGTTGTCGTTTATTCCTTCATTTCTTTCCATCATTGCTGAGTTTTGCTATTTAACCCATAGCTGGACCCTACCCCTTCAGGTATAGGTACTCATTTACAGCTGAGTAGACTGAGGAAATTATGGTAAAGATCCTTTCCCAAGGAATCAACGCCGAGGAGAGCGGTCACCCATCCAACGACTGACCAGCCCCAATGTTGCTTAACCAGTCCATTGACGACCTAACCCACTCTGCCACGGTGCAAGCGAATGTCCGGCACTTGCACAGAACCAGTACAAAAAGAGGCATGATTCAGTGGCAAAAGCCCTCCACTGGAGCCTGTGCAAAAAACATCAGCTACCTTGCAGTAATAAGTGGTACGAGGACCAACCTGAAGGAGTGATAGAAAACGATCAGGCAAAGATCCTCTGGGACTATGGTATCAGAACAGATAGGGGGATACGTGCAAATAGACCAAACGTGACGTTGATTGACTAAATCAAGAAGAAAGTATCACTCATTGATGTCGCAATACCATGGGACACCAGAGTTGAAGAGAAAGAGAGGGGAAAAAATGGATAAGTATCAAGACCTGAAAATAGAAATAAGAAGGATATGGGATATACCAGTGGAAATTGTACCCATAATCTTAGTAACACTAGGCACGATCCCAAGATCCCTGAAAAGGAATCAAGAAAAACTAGAGGCTGAAGTAGCTCCAGGACTCATGCAAACGGCGCACATAGTAAGAAAAGTGATGGACTCCTAAGGATGCAGGATGCAACCCGGAACCCCACACTATAAATACCACCCAGTCGAATCGGAGGACTGTGATAGAGCAAAAAAAAAAAAAAAAAAAAAAAATAATAATAATACCTTTGTGAACTGAAGTTTTCAACTCTGAGATTTACAGTAGAATTGGATCAAATGGATAATTCCTTGGGTCCCGGCCGATGTTAATATTATTGTCTAATGAACTTAACGAAAATCTTGCTTGAAAGCCAATATTGACAGGTAGATTTTCATTGGCTGTTCCGCTTCTCGAGTCGAACCTTCCCTGAAAATTCGCAAAAAAAAGATACATAAATAAATATTCGGTCTTTGACGATGAATGAAATAGAATATAAAATAAAGGCCAAAGGTCACGCGCTGGGACTTATGAGGTTACTCAGTGCAGAAAGGGAAATCGAGAATAGAAAGGTTTGAAAGGTGTAACAGGAGGAACACCTCTTCAATTGCTCTATGGAACAATTGTTAAGAAAGGGTGGAAAAAATGTATCTTAGTTTAACCAGACCACTGAGCTAGTTAACAGCTCTCCTAGGGCTGGCCCGAAGTACTAGATATTTTTACGTTTCTAGGAAACAATTGATTACCTAGCAACGGGACCTACAGCTTATTGTAGGATCCGAACCACATTATATCGAGAAATGAATTTCTAATCACCAGAAATAAATTCCTCTGATTCCACGTTGGCAGGGAGGGGAATCGAACTTGCGACTATCGAATCGGAGGGTAGCACGTAACCCGCTCGTCCAACGAGGAACTCAGGAAAGGGTTGATGGAAGAAAGAAAATAAGAACGGAGGTATAGTCAGAGGTATGAAAGAGGTTGCAGCTAAGGGTCGAAGTCGAAGGGACACTGAAAAGAATCTTAACCAATGCCTACAGTGCACTGCGTGAGATGCACCGTAGGCAATAACCCCGCTACGAAGAATCGTTTATAAGGCGCTTCATTACTTTTTAATTGAGTTGTTGCAAAGTTTCACGAAAAGGGAAAATTCAAGTCATTCTAAGGTCTATGCGCGCGCGCACACACACACAAAAACACACACACACACACAAGCACACACACACACACACACACACACACATATATATATATATATATATATATATATATATATATATTGTATATACCTAATGTATATTTTTCTTAAAATTATAGCGCGCGCCATAACGCTCTCTGTATAGCCATCAGCTTTAGATACGCTGCTGACCATTATAAATCGTTAGGCGATATTGACTGGTTTTGCAAAAGGCTGCAAAAGCGGAACTGACAGTCCTTCAACTATGAAAGGAGAAACCGTATGTAGCTATGAAATAAATGTGATTTTGCAAACACTCGAGAGGACAGCCTAAGGGACATTATACTTGGTTATTCGATGACATCTATTATTACAATTTTGAATAACTGTGACTTTTAGCCGGGTACTTTTCCAAGTGTATGTCTGTCTTGTCCTAAAGTAGACGTAGATTCTGAAAAAAATATATTTCAGCAACGATTCCCAATGATCTCAGATCACTCGTTGTGTAATACGTTGGACGAGTCTTTGAAACTTTCTCCGAGAAAACTTTCACCATGAATTACCACAGGAGTCAGCCACTGAATTCCTGTATAGTGAGGAAAATCTAGAACAATTTGCATCGACATCTGAAAGGGGCCTTGGAAATCGTGGCCTCAATAAAGGACAATAGAAACATTCTAGATCCCTTCATCAGGTCTCGTACTTTAATACAACGGGAAAAGGAGACGGGGAAACAAGAAGAGGAGAATATAATGTAGATAGAGTAAAAGATTAAAAAAAGAAAGGCGTAAATAGGATATCGAGTAGAAGAAGGAGAAGAACGCGGAGAGAGGCAGCAGCAGCCAAAGAAGAAGAAGAAGAAGAAGACTATTTTTCACCTGGCTGCAAGCCCGGACTTCATTTTTAGAAGGCTGCTTGATTTTGGAAATGGTCTCGCGGCTGAACCTAAGATTTTCTTTGAAGATGGATGAAGAGGAGCGTCAAAGGGAGACCCGTCATCACAGGGCTTACCGCAAGAATAACGGGTAAGGCAAGGAGAGAGAGAGAGAGAGAGAGAGAGAGAGAGAGAGTTGGTGAAGAAAAGCCATGTTCACTATTTACCTCCGCGGGAGCAGAGAAAGTCCTGATAGTTGTTGCAATATCCTAATGGGTGGCCACACTGCTTGCCCTATACTCTACGCTAGATACGTCGCAGCCGCTGGCTAACTTCGTTTCATTCACGTTTGTTTACATATGTATATATATGCATATATATAATGTATATTTATATATATATATATATATATATGTGTGTGTGTGTGTGTGTGTGTGTGTGTGTGTGTGTGTGTGTGTGTGTGTGCGAAGATAAAAGGCCCATAAAACACTATTTGAACGTTGCAACCATATATTTCGAGCACTTCCTCCTGTGCTCCTGATCATTGGTAAAATATATACAAATCATATGTAGGTGTGGCACTGGATTTCTTTTGGTTTGCAGGTGACAGTTGATCCAGGAAGGAAAGGAATGACACTATTCCCTGGTGTCTTCTGGCCTCATTAAAACTCCCGTCTAGCGACTCTTCCGTAGTCGTATGTTCTTGGACACCTACTTGAGAAGAGGCCTAAGGATTAACTCGTCGATGTCATCCGATTTCCAGTGTCCTCCTGACAGGTTCATATTGTTGGTTAGATTGAACATAGCAGATTCCAGCATCTTCCTTTTGTACGGACGGCTACTTTGGAAAAGCAACTCTGTCCCACTCCAGTTCATAGTAAGGCCTTTGTCCCTATTATGTATGAAAATCCCCGAGTTCTCTGATGCATATCGCACTGATGTTTTGTGCTCTGCTAATCTCTGTGAGATGGATCTACCGGTTTCCCCAACGTAAATCCCATTACAATTGCTACAGGGTATCTTGTAAATTCCGGCCTCTTCTCCTCTTTTAATCAAGTATACGTTAATGAGCGAACTTCCGATGGATTTGGGATAATGGAAAATGAAAGGATTATTATATTTGAGGTGTTCTGTAGCTTTTTGGATGTTTTCATCGTATTGAAGTTTTATATTTTTGTTGAAATCTATTTGTCTGTTGTGAGTGGCACCTCTACAGTACATTGTATTCCCTAAAGAGATCCCAATCACAACAGACAAATAGATTTCAACAATAAAATAAAACTTCCGTGGGATGAAAACATCCAAAAGACATTCTATGACCATATTTTACCAGTGATCAGGAGCACAGAAGGAAGTGCTCGAAATATATGGTTGCAACGTTCAAATAGTGTTTTATTGGTCTTTTATCTTCATGTTAGGGTATTACAGTAAAACACACACACACACACACACGCACACACATATTTATATATAATATATATATATATATATATATATATATATATATATATATAATATATATATATATATATATATATATATATATATATATATATATAAACGACTGGAGAGATGACTAAGAAAATAAGTGACCTTGTTCACAAAGTAAGGAAAATAATTTGGTGCCTTTTATAAGAAACACATAATGATAGACTGCTGAAAAGATGGGTTATGATATGATAAAGTCTCTCTCTCTCTCTCTCTTTTACTCTAACGGTAATTAATAATAGACTCTTAAACCGTCTAGTATTCCAGGCACAATGAGACACCCCTTCTGGAAAAGTCGCACGGGATTTGCTCTTACAACTTATCTTCTCTGGTTGCTTCGAGATATTAAATCGTTTCTGTATGAAAATAGTTTTTTTTTATTAAAAAATTTTTTTTTTGCTTATTTGAAAACTGATTCACTGGACTCGTTCAAACAAGTACGACTCTTGACAACCACCACCACCAAAAAAAGAAGAAGAAGAAATAAAACCGAGCAGAGACTTTTTCGACTGAAACAATGTGAAATCCGTGACTACATACTATTGCAGTAATCGGTTCGTTAATAAGTAATGGATAACAGCTGAATCAGCCGTCAGAACCATAACCCGCTCGAGACGAACATTGAAACGGCCAACGCGAATCAGCAGACAAATAATGAAGCCATAAAGACATAAAAAGGTGAAAGGAAACGGGAACAAAAGAAGCGACATCGTGGTAAAACGCAAATGAGCTCCGGAGTAACAAAAGATTCTCGGCGATCAAACGAAGTGGGAGAGGAAGAGGAAGAGGTAGCGGGGAGGGAGGAGGAGGCGGAGGAGGATGAAAGGTGGGGGAGAGGAGAGGAAGACGCAACAGGAAGCATTTCCTAGAAATGAATTACGAGGCAAAGTAACGAAGTTTGCATAAAGGTTGTTGGAGCTGGCAGAATATTTTCGGGCCTCATTTCCACAAAGCGGCGGCTGTCCTCGAATGAGCAGGAAATATTCTACATTCGTTGAAGATGGCTTTCTCATTTTATTTCCTACCAGTTTCCTCAGTATTTGCGTTTGTGAATTGAACTTTCGTGGTTGGATTTCAGCTCACCTCTGCAGCAAGCGCGTTTCTTGCGTCGTCCGTTCACTGAACTCTTTGCTGTTTCGTCTTTAAAGGTTTTCAGTCGAGGTCATTCTGTTGACTGTAACATTTCTCCTCCTCTGACCCGAAGCCAAACCAATTTAATATCGCTGAAGACTGAGTTTTAATCATGCGATTGTTCATCACACTGACTTCAGTTCATATCATTTCTTGTTATTTTTCAGCAGTGTCATACCAGTGGAGACACACAAAAATGTTTCCTTTTTGAAGTCCTAAAATAACTAAAAAATAAAAACACTTAGTTGACATCGAGTCATTATCAGTAATTGGAACGTCATTCTGTAAAACGAGTGAACAAATGGATGAGCCAAATAAAGAATGAAACTTTGCTAGGTGTTCGTCTATACAATTATTGTACGTTTCAATAAAAATTTGAATATTATTTCAGTATTCTTAAAACAGGAACTTAAGATCCCATAGGGAAAAAGAACAGCCATCACTTATTCGAATTATTATTGATTTTAGTAGAACATCACTTGAATCAACAAAGATACAGAGGAAAGTTAAGTGTATCTTAGTTTAACCAGAGCACTGAACTGATTAACAGTTCTCCTAGGGCTGGCCTGAAGGACTAGATATTTTTACGTGGCTAGGAACCAGTTGGTTACCTGGCAACGGGACCTACAGCTTATTGTGGGATCCGAACCACATTATATCGAGAAATGAATGAATAACCACCAGAAACAAATGTCTCTGATTCCACGTTGGCAGAGCGGGGATACTCCAGAGCAAAAAATGCGCTAATTTGAAAAAAAAAAAAACTCTGTTTGAAAACATAAATGGTCGTGAAAATGGAACTTAAAAATTAAACGATATTGAATGTTTCACTTATGCAGATTTCTCCGATACTGGAAAATTCACTTCGTACATTTGACATGTCTAATGGCGGTGATACAATAATGACCATTATTACTTCTCTTTTTGTTTTGGCTGGTATTTTCATAATTGTTGCTATAGTGGATTCACATTAACCGTGCATTTGATGTCTAGGCCCGTCCCTTACGACGCTCCTGATTGGCTGTTGATAAGCCAATCACGGGGCAGGAAACTCTCAGTCTCTATCGAGAGTTCACATAGGTAGGATGCATATTCCGTCTCTCCCGAGGGATACTTTTGAAAGACGCATCCTTCAGGAGAGGTGGAACATAGATCCTACCCATGTGAACTTTCGAGAGAGACTGAGAGTTTCCAGCCCTGTGATTAGCTTATCAACAGCCAATCAGCAGCGTCGTAAGGGACTGGCCTAGAGATCAAATGCACGGTTGATGTGAATCCACTATAGTTGTGTTATTATTATCCGTTTTGCCTCCTTCCGTTACTTGGCAAGAATTTTCTCGCATAAGTGGTGAGGTTACAGACTTCACAACCATATGGACACCCTGCCCCCAGGATAAAGAAACAATACTAAGTTAACAACAAAGAGAAAAATACAGGGAAAGTAGTTTTTCTGTACTTCAGAACAGAAAAGTCTCGGTGAGTTTTTAAAATCTAAATGTCACTATAGTTCAGTTTCCCTTAAATAAATTGAAAGCAAAAACAAAAAAAGGAAACATAGAAAAAAAGAACAATTAAGAGTTTGTTACCATCCACTAATCTGGAAGTTTTCCATTTTACCTGATAAGGAGAATGTTCTAAGTAATAAATCATATAAGTGGACATTAATACAGATATCGATTTTTATCTCAAAGCAGTTTCCATGGCGAAAATGGACGTTATTTTAGATTAGCCTTTTTTCACTTTTCAAAAACTCCTTTTTTTGTTCCCACGGTTATTCTACCACTTTAGGTAATCATTCCTTTCATGGTAATCGTAGTTCCTGCTTTGAGTCTTTCAATTTTTTCATGTATAATAAGGCCAGTTACTCGACATTTTCTTCGGCTTGAAGAAACAGCGGAAGAATTGAAGAAACGTGCCTTTGTTGAAATCAAGCATTTTGCCCCCTGCTAGAGATGTTTATTCCTACCAAATAACGAGTTTTTTATTTGATATTTTTTTGAGCAACGCTTTCTTAATTTTTTTTCTCCAACGTGAGCGCTTCGTCATCAGGTTGGAAAAATGACTTGTCCCAAAACAGCTATCGCCTTTAATTGAGTTTTTATTTTTTTATTTTTAACATTTCATTTCGCTTGTGTTTAATTTAAAATGTTTCGTAGATTTGCTGATGGTTTGTCTATACTTTCTTTACTTTCAATCTGCTCTTTGCCTTTGAGGTATAGTTTGGTGGCCCGGTTAGAGTTGGTCACGTATTTTCTAGTAACCGCTGACAGTTATTACCGAAGATCTAATGATGTCCTTATTTATTTTTTTAATTGGGTTTTGCTAGTCTTCGACTGCTTTGTGTGTGAATAATGAGTGAAAATGAATATTCACAAGTGTATCCAATAACTGTTCTTTTTATGTAATTTCTCAATTTATTCACTAATGTAAGGTATGAGAATTATATGATTAGATGACTTTTCTCAAAGTAGAGGAAATAGTGACTGATTAGTAGAAACACTAGTCCTTCTAATGCAGAAATTTTTAGCGGCTGAGGATTAAATCTAAAGTCTCAGTGCTTTGGGCATAATTTCTAAATATGTACACCGTACATATTATCTACCATAGGGGGTTTTCCTCTAACCCCGCGCTTTTTTTGCTTTAAATGACCGAGGAGAGATCTGTATTCTAAAATGCAAAAGGAAGTAAAACTCATAACGAATGGAATGATGGCTTGGGCAACTTTCCTTTGTTAGGAGGATTTGTCTACACAATAAATGTTGAACGGGATGGGGTGAAGTCATGTAGTTTTTGAAAGTGGACCAAAGTGTTGATGACAGTTTAGACTTGGGATAAACTAGGAAAGGTAGGTCAGATAAGGTCAAATCTTGGGGTATGTCTGGAGGCGCTGAAGTCATTGGGACCTAATATCCAACTGGTGGGTCTTTTGTGAATCCTCTTACACTGATGAATATTTTCGAGGGAGTGAGCAGTCTTGATTTAACAGTTCATGACGACTGCTGACTTACTTTTTCGGAGGCTAAAATTCATTAATATTAATTTCACCGTTGATCTTTGCTGACCATATTCTATTTCAATCCAGAAATGTCTATGGGATTCTCGTCCTTGACCCCATAGTTGTAGAATAGAACACAAAATTTAAGCATATCTCAATTTAACCAGACCACTGAGCTGAGTAACATCTCCCCGAGGGCTTGCCCGAAGGATTAGATATTTTGACGTGACTAGGAAGCAATTGGTTACCTAGCAACGGAACGTACAGCTTGTTGTGGGATCCGAACCACACTACATCGAAAAAGGAATTTCTAATCACCAGAAATAAATTCCTCTGATGCAACGTTGGCAGAGCTGGGAATCGAACTCGGGACTACCGAATCGGGAGGCGAGCACATTAACCACGAGGAACTTTGTAGATTAGAACAGAATACACACTTTACGCTAAAGGCCAAGCATTTGGACCTATGAGATCATTCAGCACTGAAATGGAAATTGACAGTAAAAAGTTTTGAAAGATGTAATAGGAGGAAAACCTCGCAGTGCCCTATGAATCAATTGTTAGGAGAGGGTGGAGGAAAATGAGATGAAAGAAAGAGAATATCGACGGAGGGATATTAAAAGGAGACCCTGATGTTGTAATTGCTCGGTTCGTTTAGTTGTACTTTGCAATATGGTCGCCTGAATTCAAGCCATGTTTTATAGATTTCACTGGCAACACTCATGACCATACCCGCCCTAAGATCCAGGGATGGTAGGTTTTGGGGAAGCCATAGATCCACGTGCTGAGTCGTCAACAACCAGTGCCTGGTTCCCCTTAGTCCTAGGTTGGGTGAAGAAGGGCCCTGGGCAGAAACCATATGTTTAGATGATTTGGGGCCTGCAGGACACTGCATAGCTGCAATGGTTAGTCCCTTGCCTTTGCCGCTCATGACCAATTTTTTATCCATTTAAGAACTTTCCAAAATGTTATGTAATAATTTGCAAGCGTTATGGATCTATATTTAGAAGGTAGTATCAGCAAAACTACCATGGGCTATCCAGATACCATGGCCAACATAGTTCCTCGTTGGACGAGTGGGTTACATGCTCGCCTACCGATACGGTAGCCCCGAGTTCAATTCCCCGCCCTGCCGACGTGGAATCAGAGGAATTTGATTCTTGTGGTTAGAAATTTATTTCTCGATATAAAGTGGTTCGGATCCCACAATAAGCTAGGTAACCAATTGGTTCCTGGCTACGTAGATATATCTAATCCTCCCGGCCAGCACCTAGGAGAGCTACTAATCAGCTCAGTGGTGTGGTTAAATTGAAATATACTTAGCTCATGGCCAACACTGAGGTCAGCCAACGAACAAATATTTAGACCGGAGCGTAAACATACCAGATAAGATAATAACGATATCACAATCATAACATTGTATGTTCGACGATTACCAAGGCGAGATCTCCTGTTGCCCGAATCGTTTCCCATCTTTTATGTCCTCTATTCTCTGCGGCATTCTGTGTCTCCCTTTTATCCTGAGACCTCGATTATTATTCCTTTTGCCTCTGTTTTCTTCCTAAACCGCTGGTGTTGAGACAGCGTCCCCGCCATTCCGCATTCGGAATTTTTGATCCCTTATCTATGTTTACTTTGTATAATGTCGGAATGGAAATCTAGAATTCATGTAGTTCCATATCAAAATATGTGTGTGTGTGTGTGTGTGTGTTTGAGTGCACACGCATAAATCATACCTGTCTGCCTCCTCCGATGTGCGTATCTCTGCAACCGCTCGCTTTTGTCTGTGGCCTTCTGTCTATTTCTTTTAATTTATTATTATTTTTTATTTGAACTCCTTCTTTCTCATCTATTTTCATTATTTAGAACATATTCCCACCCCTGAAATAACGTGTGAAATAGAAATCCGTGATAGTGGAATTTATTAATGGAATAGACTTATAGATGATATAGGCTATCTTCTATGGGCTTTCTAATATTCGCTACACACGTTTTATTGATAAATGCCATTCTCATTGCTATTAATGACAAATGAATATCGAAGGCATCTGAGATAAGGTAATTATAGTTCCTTCTTCCTCTCACTGCGCCATACTTATTGGGTTTAGACTAGAAATTTATATTTTGTGTTTGTTGATTCTCTCTTGGGTGTCTCTGCGCTAGCTTTTATTCCGCTCTGTAATTCCCTTTGCCTCTTCATTCTTCCTGATGATCACCGTATTCTTTGGAAGCTTGAATTCCTAGTCAATGGCCCCTTTGGTGGGCTTGTTCCATATGAATAGGTTTCATATTCTGAATGATAATGATAATAATATCCTGAGCTTTACAACATTAAAAAGACGTTCCTCCTCTCATATAATTCTAGAGGCCAAAATCAAAATAACTGCTGGAGTGAACAGAATAACTTTCATGGGACAATTTTTCTTTTTTTAAGGGAAATCTTGAAATAACTGACGGCAGCGTCTCGTTCCCTCCCTTTTGAAGGGAGATTTTATTTCGTAGTAATTAATCCAAGCTTCAGTCTTCAGTGCGGACAAAGGTAAATCCTGCCACTGCCTAGAGCAGGTTTTCATAGAGAGGATTGGCGAGTAATCTCATCCCGTTCCTCTCTCTCTCTCTCTCTCTCTCTCTCTCTCTCTCTCTCTCTCTCTCTGTCAATCTATCTCTTCCTCTTTACCAACCTCCTGGTTTCGCTAAGAGGATCAGATCTTTCCCCCCAATTCTAGAACACAGAGCTCCTTCCTCCTCCTCCTCCTCCTCACTTTTCGTCGGGGGAGAGTTATTTTCCAATAGCTTAATTGATTCCCCAGTGCATGTGATTTAACCCTTATCAAAGGAGGAGCAACTGTGAGATTAATTTGCTCGCAGCGAATTTTTATTTTTATTCGCTGTCTTCCATTCGGTTCCCATTCGGCTGACAGAGAATCTCGCCTCTCTCTCTCTCTCTCTCTGTCTCTGTCTCTCTCTCTCTGTGTTCGATTCTCGTAGGAAATATTATGCTTTCCCGGTTTGGTTAAGTAGGTGATGGCTGGAACTTTCAGAGGAGAGTCTCACTGGACGAAATTCTGTTGACTTTCATGTCTGGTGCGGGTAACGGCGGGGAGGGAGAGAAAGACTGACATTCTGTCAAGCTTTAAGATATATGCATAAAGATGTATGTGATATGTATATATGTATATATATATATATATATATATATATATCTATATATATATATATATATATATTATATATTGCTTGATAAGGGTGGCAATCAGACCACCGAAATATAGTCCTTAACTTTAAACCAATGTGTTTAAATGAGCCTTTTCACTTTTATATCATATATATATATATATATATATATATATATATATATATATATATATATATATATATATATATCAGGAGACAGAGGAAGGCGACGGCCAGTAGGACACATCAACGTGAAGGTGGACTATTAGAAACGTTGCAATTCATTACAATTCTTTATTTCCTACGTTTCGTAATATCATTATTACATCTTCAGGGAATCTGTTAAACAATAAATAAAATTACTTTAAAATTACTTAAAAATTACTTTAAAAATTACTCTAAAATTCAACATTTATAAATTACAACACAATTAAAAAAAACATACAGAAACGAAAACAAAAAAATAAAAAAACAAAAAAATAAAAAGACCAAAGACCGCTAACCAACCTTATGCCGAGAAGGCAAGAGACAGAGTGACAAAACAAATAAAAGTTAGCTCAGGTACAGTTGTGTGGAGGAGGTCTGGGTATTTAACTGGGGAACCAGTTGTTTAATAAATAATGACTCCAGGATAGGCAGTTCATATGCATTGTTCGCTTGGCCTTTGACTCGGAAATGGCTTCTTTCTATATATATTTGGCAATTTTTCGAATGGTTTCTTATATTAGAGTGTTCGGGATTGGAGAGCCTACAGCCAGTACGGAAACTTAATCCCCGATGAGAGTCTATTCTGACCCGCAGTAACCTCCTCGTGGATCCGACATATGTCCCAGAGTTACACTTAGGGCGAGTATACTTATAGACCACGTTGGAGGTCAAGAGAGGGTCCAATCGATCTTTATATCTGAAAAAGGAACCGATTGTTAGCGGGTTTATTGGAATTAATTTTAGATTAATGGCACCATAATGTTTATGAATAATTTGTGCAAACTTTTTCCAAAAGGAGTCATCATGTAAAAACGGGAATTTGGCATAAAAAGCTAATTTTGGTACTGTACATGGTTTGTCGACATTAGCGAATTGTTTGTTAAGAAACAAACGGAGCTTTTTATAAAATAAAGTCTGTGGGAAGCAATTATCCCTAAAATATCCAGAAAGGAAACTAATTTCTTGGTGGAAGGATTGCCAGTTCGATGTAATAAAAAATGCCCTTTGGAGGAGAGTAAAAATAGATTAGTTTAAAATCATAAAAACAAGAACTATAGTATATATACGTATATATATACCGTATATATATATATATATATTTGTATGTATATATTGACAACTCCTATAGAACTATTAGTAGATAAAATATGTATCATTTTAATGCATGTCATACAATACCTGATGGAATGTCCAACAGTGTTGGTGTGTTTATTTAGAAATCTCGGGGCGAGATCAACACTAGCCAGCACATACCAGGTTGTTTTGTAAACGGGATCTCTCGCGAAGAACGAAGAGTGTTGACCCTGTTGACCTGGGTCATGTCACGGGATTTCTACGTCACAGGGAGTGGCGAAACAATGTTCTAGAACAATGAGTATGTTTATGAATGTGCCTCTGAAGGGGGTCATTAGTGGGTCATATAATGGAATCTCGAGTAAGGATGGGATTATTTTATCAGCAACTTGAATTGGTGAACGTTCTGCCTGGAGAAAAAAGTTAAGTATATCTTACTTTAACCAGAACACTGAGCTGACTAACAGCCCTACTAGGGCTGACCCGAGGGATTGGGTATTTTTACGTGGCTAGGAACCAGTTGGTTACCTAGCAACGGGATCTACAGCTTATTATGGGATCCGAACCACATTATATCGAGAAATGAATTTCTAATCACCATAAACAAATTCCTTTAATTTCATGTTTGCTGAGCGGGGAATCGAACTCGGGACTACGGAATCGATAGGCAAGCACGTAAGCCACTCGTCCAACGAGGAAGTCTGCCTGGGGAAAGGGGCTAGAATTTACCAGAAAAGGTGAGCGAGTGATTTTTTTTTATATAATTTTTAAGATCACGATTGGCCACTGAGGGAATTGAATACTCTGTTGGTTTTATTTGACATTTTGTTATTGAATATTTTTCCCCGTGAATTGTTTTTATTGTACCATTTTTGGTATGTGTTGGATGATGAATTCTCCCATTTATGCATTTATGTCTGCATGCTATAGTTTTTTTTCTCGAAAGTGACCTTTGTCTTTTCTCCAGATGGATTTGTTATAGGTGATATAATAAAAATTTTTTTGATATATATCTATGACATTATTTTTTGGGCGTACTTAAAATGATGAGTGTCAGAATGTATTTGCCAGTCTGAGAGACTGACTTTTTATTTACATATTTGCTAGAAGTTAATGAAAGTCTTTTCCCTTCTCATCTTTAATCTTTTTTATGTAAAGTTTGGGAATAAACTTGTATTTTGGTAGAACAGGAGCTTATTCTAGTCTTAGTTTAATTTAAAATACGGCTTAAGAGTAGGAGACTGGAAGCAACTATTCATGGGAAGACTTCGATGAACAGGGATGATGATGATGATTTTAAAGGTGGGTTGTTTCTTGTGTTTTGAGGTCAGAATTTTCATGTTGCAAGAAATCGGGAGAAGGATAATATATATATATATATATATATATATATATATATTATATATATATATATATATATATATATATACATATATATATATCGATGTACTGCACAATGAAAAAGAAGGAGAAACCAGGGGAAAAAAGCAAATAGAGTTCTTAATTTATACCAAATCTCCGTGATTCAGAAGAATACAACTATATCTATATATATATATATATATATATATATATATATATATATATATATATATATATATATATACTCACTGACCAACCCGCATAGCCCAGATAATCTCTGTT
>NC_087202.1:113710862-113718362 GCF_015104395.2 Macrobrachium nipponense
ACTGTTTATTCCATCTGAGTGAAAAATCTCACTGTATTAATTGGGGTGATACCTCGGTAATTGCTAGATCTAATGATTATGTTTCAAGAAATTTACTGAATCGGCAATTATACAAATCACTAAATAAAAAAAACAACCTAAATCTTAGTCTGGGAATGTACCATTTGGACCCATATATTTGTAAGATGTTTATTTTGAAGGACCTCAAAATAAATGAACAACTAATAAATTAGTCCCACATGTATATAGTTATTATTTCTCTCTCTCTCTCTCTCTCTCTCTCTCTCTGGTTCGATATTCTCTCTCCCTCTTTCTCTTGCTCGATATATATATATATTTTATTTTTCTTTCGTCTTTTCATTAATAATAATTTTTGTTGGGAAAATTTGTGTAAAAATTCATGATATTAAATTGTATATGCTCCCGTGTTTTCTGGAAGAATCACTTGTTTTACTGCGGGTATCCTTCAAGGTGTGGCTAGCCTCTGGCGGCTCCTCCTTTCTGTAGAGTGAAAATCGCCCTTATGGCTAATCTGGTAGTGTTAGTTTGTATATTAATTCCTTCTTTTGACTATGTTGTTCTTTGTAAAATCAGTTTGCCTCAGTAAAGGGTCCGAACAGGACCGAAAGTACTTGGCTATCTCGCTTTTTCATTTTTTTCCTTCGTGGCAAAAAACCTTTTATTTACATATAATATATATTATATATATATATATATATATATATATATATATATATTTATATATATATATATATATGTGTGTGTGTGTGTGTATATATATATATATATATATATATATATACATATATATATATATATATATATATATATATATATACATATATATATATATATATATATATATATATATATATATATATATATATATATATATATATATATATATATATGTATATGTTCAAATGTGCGGATCCTTTTTTTTCTGTCTCGTTTAAATCCTTACATTTGGAGGACAGAAAAAGCATTTCTAAAATTTCCCGGTCCATAGTCGTGAGGACCTCCACTTCCTTCAGATGCTCACATAGAAAACAGTCCATCTTCCTAATACCAATGAAACAGAACCTCCTCTCTCCCCTTATTCACCTCCCCCCAACCCCCCTTCCCCTTCCCAGCCCTTCGTTTTGGTCACTCTTCCTCCCTCCTTCCCTCCCTCCCTTTGCTTACTCAGTCTCCCTTCTCCATTGACTCACTTTCCTACATCTTTCAAGACGAAGAAGAAGAAGTTCTCTGAAGCCTCGCTGTTGATTGGAAAGACGGCGACATTGACTTCAATCAGTGTAAAGGACATTCAAGATTTTCACAATCAGATTTTCACAATCATCCTTCACCAAGAGGAGAGAGAGAGAGAGAGAGATCCTTGCCTATTGATCGGAATTTTAAATGCCTTTGGCTGGAAGGACGACTTGGAATTAAGGTTTTGAATCTAAGAGAGAGAGAGAGAGAGAGAGAGAGAGAGAGAGAGAGAGTTGGCCTGAAAGGGAGGAGGACTCGAGTTAATTGGGCCTGTTTTCACTGGATATAAATTGAAGATATCTCTCTTTACGCGTCCCATTCATGTCTGGGAAGGTTCTAAGTCACTTCGCATTATATTCCTCTGATCGCTTAAGATAAGGCTGGCGTGATTCGGGAAAAATGACGTCACTTCTCATCTTATCTTAGTGCATGAATACTTAAAAAGAGCTCTGAAGAGGGAAATCTTCACGAAGGGGATTACAAGACTGAACACCAATACTAAAGACAGATGTGTGCTGTTCATTTCACACTGTCTCGCTCTCTAAGGCTTTTGGAATATCTAGCTTCGTCGTAGGTTACAAATAGCAGGGCTGTGAACCTTGATATAAGGAAGCAGTCGACTCTTACGCTTCGTCGTTGTGTTATTTAAATAAAAAGGGCCTAAACAAGAGCAGTGAACTTTCATGTAAATCCCTCTTAAATTACTTGAAAATATAAAAAATCAGCTTTTTTCTGTTAGTCAGTGAAGTAGTCGCCTCACGTTCCGTTCTGTAAAAAAACTTTTGGGGTTCAGGATTACTCATTTTTTTCTTCTGCATACATCATGTCATCTCTCTCTCTTTCTCTCCGGTCTCTCGTCTTTCGTTAGAAGTAATGTCTAAATGTCAAAACTATTAAGGACTACGGATTTACTCTCTTTTTGAATTTCATTCTTTCGTCGTGATCTTATCTACAATTCTGTTCCAACTTTTGCTGTTATTTGGTGGACAACATGAAACTAATCAGATGATATAGTTTGATAATCAAGGCGTCCTGTGACTCCCATATTTAGTCTTTTAAAAACGATTTACATCCTTGTGTGGTAAAAGACAAAGGTGTCCCTTAGTGGAAAATACAACCTTTCCCCATACTGATCCATTCTTCTTTATTCCAGAAATTGCACATGACAATATAATTTTTAAGAATAAGTCTCCTATTTTTCCTGTTCATTATATTTTTCATACTCTTAGTTTTCTTTACGTATTTTTGGGATAGTCAGCATTTTGAATTAGATAAAAGCCTTGGAATTAGTTAAT
This sequence comes from Macrobrachium nipponense, assembly GCF_015104395.2. Classification (NCBI taxonomy): domain Eukaryota; kingdom Metazoa; phylum Arthropoda; class Malacostraca; order Decapoda; family Palaemonidae; genus Macrobrachium; species Macrobrachium nipponense. The sequence goes on from NC_087202.1 coordinate 113,713,412, forward strand.
ACACATTTGTCAAATAGCTATACTGTTACTCGCCCCTATCGACATTTAAGCTATGTAGCTTCATAAAAAAATGGGTCATATTCGGTCAGTGACCCCACAAGCAAATCTAAAACGAAAGAAAAAATGTCCTTGTAGTTAAACTAAAGAAATCGTATTCGCCTTTAATAATTCAATTAAATGTTGTAACAGTCACTTAATTAGAAGTTCGGCAATGTTGATTTACCCTAGAGGCAAAAATTCGCCATCGGATGATTATGTTTGAGTAATGTCTTCATATTTACAGACGTGTCGTATTTTCTCCCAGGGTAATTGCGAAGAGACTAATTTCCTGATGGTCTGGAATTCAGCAAAAGTCTCCAGACTCATCATGTGCATTACCAAGCAGCTGTATTTTTGAGAGAATGAAAACATGTCTTTAAAGAAATAGGTTTGCTCTATATGCATGCAGGGAAGAAGTTAGTCTGGACATGATAAGAATAAATTTGAATTTCAGTAAGATATTACAATATCTTACTGAAATATTACCAGTTTCCATATAGAATATCCTAGCTATCAAGGAAACTACAATCCTCTAACCAGTGGTTCCTAAAGAATTCAATTTTCAAGGGGGAAGGGGCAATTCAAGAATGCTTAGACCAAGTTAGTGGCCTTGTAGGCTTCCTCCACGTGAATATAAGAATTATAGTATATCACCACAGGGGTCATCAGGATTTTAGAGGAGATTAGGTGGCCAAAAGAAGATTGGGAACCACTGCAGCTTAGAGGTATTATTTATTTGATAACGCAGTATACAAAGACTGAAATTTGACCAGTAAATTTAAATGAACCTCTGTCGTCAGTAAGCAACACTCCACAGTAATAAAGAAAAAAAAATACAAATTCTGTTGTGACTGATAATGCAGAATACCTCAAACGCTTAGTAAGAATGGAAGTCTTGATCTATAATTACACTTTTAAAGGTTATTGCCCTTTTTACAATGCTAATATCCCTTGGGAGACAATTGATCATTACCGACCCTATGAAGTTTCGGATGACAGGAAGTCTAAGTTTTAGTTATCCCATATTATTGAACAAATTAGGTTAACACCACTTGGTGTCGAGAAGCAAGAAGCTATAAAAAAAATTTTATCTACTATTCCTTCACTTTTAACCACTAAATGATATACAGTATGATAAGTCGGTGAGAAGAGAAACGAACGTCATTTGGTGTGTCTATTAAGTCACAAAAAGCAGGCACACACAATACCGAGGCAGGTATTTAGCCCGCAAAGTCAAGTGACTTCGGCCACGTTGACGACAAACAACAAGCAAACAGCTGTTAAGAAAACAACAATACACAACGCAGCACTACATACAAGGAAGTGGAAAAAAAAAACGGACAAAAATAATAGAAAAGAGAGTCACGGTCTGTAACCGTACCCGAGAATCAACCACCAACCTAGCATGATTTCGCCTTTAGTTGTGAAGAACTATACACTTCTGTCAAACGGAGAGAGAAAAAACCGAACATTGTCGATTTTTTTATTCTGGTTCTAGCAAGACTCATCTGAATTCGACAGATATTTGAGAATACGAGATGAAAGCAATTCCCATAATTCTGTGGGTTGTACTAAATTTTGCTGGTTCAACCCCAATCTCTTTTCTCTTGGATAAATTTAGAGGCCTGCATTTGCTAAGTCCCTAGCTACCACCTACCATTCCACCCAGCTATAAACAGCACCTGCTCTAGTCAAGAAAAACAGCGATGGGCTCGCAGCCTCATCCCTGAAGTCCCTCCGAAAGCACCTTTACTTCCCAAGAAAAACCAGGTCAATGGCAAATACACACACAAAACACACACACACATATATATATATATGCACATGGATATAATGTGTGTATATATATATATATATATATATATATGTGTGTGTGTGTGTGTGTGTGTGTGTGTGTGTTTGTGTGTTATCGATTACGAAAGGATTTAAGCAAAAGGTTAAACAAAGAAAAAAAGAAAAAAGAAAATAAGGGTAACAGTATAACTTTAACAGAAAACTCTCCTTTACCAAAGGCAAAAAAAAAACAAGCCTTATTTTACAATTTGTTTCTTTTACTTTCATTTCTATTTGGGGCAGCACAGCCCCCCCAAAAAGAACGAGTTTCCAATCTCTCTCTCCACCAATATTAACTCGGTTTCCTTCCTATCATATGCACTGCTTTAGAACACGTTCGGATCGTGGTGCACTCCGGTTCTTACCATTGGTGGGGATGTGATACGGGGCAATATTTACATTGCAAGTGCAATGATCCTCTAGAATGGGCCTGCAATGCTCATTCGGCGCTCTTTGCCGGGGAGGAGACGAGAGCGATACGTTCGTTGTTACTTAAAAAGCCAGTTTAGCCTCGCGGGGCTGGAGGTAAGAGCAGCACTTGGCCGCAGAAAACGCATCCATGGATTCTGAAAAAAGCGGCCTTCATTGCCACACAAGGACTTCCCAGTTAGTATTGTGTAAAGAGGAAGGCCAAATAAAAGTTAAAGCTGAATTCCTGGGCAGGAACACGCTGATCCGGAAAAAAAAATCGAATACATGTTTTCAAAAATGCTTTTGAGTCTTTCTGCTTAGGGAAGGCAAAGTAATAAGAGTCAGATGACTAGGTTTGTGACCAGGTGGCGTTCAATGATAAATTCATGTGGATAATGGCGGTGTCTCGAATGAAGGACGGGAAATGACGATATGAACTGTTGGAAACTTGAACAGGAAACATACGCTATACACACAGACACACACACACACACACACACCCACATATATATATATATATATATATATATTATACTATATATATATATAATATATATCCATATAAATGTGTGTGTGTGCACGTAATATGCAAAGTAAACAATACAGCGTAAGTACATTTACTAGTGCCAGGATTCGAACCTTTGCCTCTCTGTGGTAGATATAGTGATCATGTGGCCTTATACACTTATGATTTGGTTTCGAATCCGATCTACATATTTCTTGAAATAAAAACTTGGCTTATCTGGGCACTAAGTGTGTAGCAATGTGACTCTCTCTCTCTCTCTCTCTCTCTCTCTCTCTCTCTCTCTCTCTCTCTCTCTCTCTCTTTGATATTATATATATATATATATATATATATATATATATATATATATATATATATATACATGACAGTGATAGTCTATCCATAATTCATTAACATGATGTTTTCAGCCATCATTATCTCAATAAAGTTACAATTTATTATGTTCATATAAAAGTTCTTAAGAACTCGTTAAACCAATAACGTTTATCCTGGGAAGATGGCATCCATAAGATGCCGAGATCAGTTCTAGAGTGAACGGGAAAAGGATTCCTTTACATCTATTTCACAAAATAAATATCTGACACTGATTTTAATCGTTTTCACCCGTATACTCTTATGAAGTAAATATATTATTTATTTGTACTCAAAGAGAAATTTCGACTAACAAACTGTTTCACGGACTTCGCTGACTCAGCTTCATTTTCACTTCACTAATAAGATATTTTACAATTTTCGCAGACATCCGCTGAACGCTTAAGGCATCTGCCATTCGATCCATTCACGCAACCCTTCAGTTGTTTCGAAAATGTTTTAGAGATTAGTTATTATCCATCACTGGCTTGTCATGGTGTCTTGATGAAAAGGGAAAATTGACTCTAAGTAGCTGATTATATAAAGTCGAGGGGTTTGTCAATAATATATGATCAGATTTAGCATTAAAGGAAGTGCTAATTTTTACATTGGCTTGCATTTCAGTCGGTGATTTTATTCCCAGTCTTCTACTATGAGATTCAGGGTCTCTGTAACACGGTTTTTTGGACTTTGCTCCTTGTCAAAGCATCGGATGTAGCTGAAAGTTGACATATGTATATTTTACAACCACACACAAATTTTGTCAGCATTATCAATAACCTAAACCCGATAGTTTTAATTTTTATAGAGTAAAAATTATCTAGCCGACGCCATGGCCATTGATTACGAGCCAAGAGTCGAAAAACATTCATTACGTAAGCAAAGTAAACACCTTTTGACGAAATGCTGTCCCGCCCATCCACTAGACAGAAACCCATTCACTTTGTTCCATCGGCTCTGAAACCCAAAGACTTTATGAATGGCGGAACGATGCATAGATGTGGGTGGGGTACCTGCGCTAGCGTAGAAATACTACTGTAGCAGTAGTGCCGCAACAGTATAGCAGTAATATACATGAATTAAACGTTTAGGCCAACTGCTGGGATTCTTGAGGATCATTTAGCACTTTTTACAACTACTCGAGAAATGATTTTTATAGCAGAAGTTAAATTTTTCTAATCCAACAATGCCCATGACAGCCTTCAGTGTTATCCTGAATTATAACGAGGCCAAAGTGGGTGGAGCCTCATGAAGTTATCATTCTGACGATAATTACTGGTGAAGGTTTAAAGCCAATATACGGTACCGGCTATTTTTTTTTTTTTTAGTAAATAGGTAGATAGCCAATAAATAAAAATTGCTTGACATTGGATGTAGCAGTTATCAAAAAAAGCTTGTCTACTATGTTTTTGAAAATTACCATCTATTCCCTACATCTTGTCAATCTGATTGTGACCTATAAAGTAGACTATAATTTCTTAGGAAACTTATTTTGGGAGTTAGACTCATAATAGAAGTGTTTTTGTATTTATTAACATATTTTGTTGGTTTGTTCATTATGACAATTATCAGTGGAGAGGTTCAGAGTTCATAAAGGTGTGCTGCTTTTCTTGTATTTAAATTTGTTGTCATTGTTGCCAGAGGTATAGCATTTGTTACGTATAGTCAATAATCCATCGAGAAAGAGGGAAGAAATGCTGTCATAAGTTACGTAACGAGTGCGTTCGAAACCTTTTCTCTAAGTAAGTTGGCCCGTCTTCAAAAATTGTCACTTTTACATTGTAAGTACCA
>NC_087202.1:113720862-113723362 GCF_015104395.2 Macrobrachium nipponense
ATAGATCATATAGATATATATACATGGTATATATATTGTATATATATATATATATATATATATATATCTATATATATCATACTATATATATCTATATATATATATCTAATATATAATATTTATCTTACAAGTTTTTTATATAAATCATATATATACCACATTATAACTATATATAATATATATCTATATATATTTATATATAGCTGTTATATACAATCACGTGCTTACCGGAAATAAATTTCTGACTCTCATGGTTCGAGGGGCAGATCTTGAATGTTTCACGAGACAATCCGATTCGCAGCTGTTATTTTAGGATGAGGCTGCAGGACCCAAGCCTTCATTCCATCCTGGTGAACTACCATGCCTGCCTCGGCAGTGAGGATGATCATTTTAACGTTGAAACGAAAATTTAATCAAATAAATCTAATGATTAAACTGTTTCATTACCTCCACGAAATGATAATGTTAAAAAAAATAACTCCCTTGTATAGTTAAGTTTTTTTTTCTTTACAAATCTGGTACCCACTGGACGTGAGTATGGATTTACGCGTGGTAATAAATCTGGTCCTAATGAAATTCCACGCCGTGTAATTTATAGATGCTTCATTCACTACGGGTTATTTTTTTGTTGCTCTCCGTATGATCACATTCGAAATCCAATTCGATGTTTCGTTACTATTAAATTTCCCTAAAAGCATCCCGGTTATCAATTAGCTATTTTGTTCAACATTCCAGCGTAGATTACGAGAGTCTCTCTCTCTCTCTCTCTCTCTCTCTCTCTCTCTCTCTCTCTCACATACACACATATCCTATTACTTCCACCGCTAATTGATTATAACTACAAGTCCCGTTGTGCGTATTTTAATTACTGGGTTATTAACTGTAATGGACTGTGGAACAATAAGGTATATTTAATTCTGACAAATGAAGTTTTATTGTGAATTACGGTCCTGTTAAATCAATCACTCCAACCAACGTCTCATATTTCATTTCCTTTTTAGTTGCATTTTTCGGTGATAAGTGGCTGGAGGATGAATGTCTGATTGGCTGCCGTATGGCTGATTGGAAGATGAAGTAAATCACAAATGAATGAGACGAATAACAATAGAATAGATTAAGACTGAACAGAAAACCTTTGGTGCAAATGAAGTTCCCTAAATATATAATCGCCTCTGCTTTTGTTTGTCTCTTCTTCTGGAATTTGTGAAGTAAGTTAAAACTGATTGGGATCAATTTCAGCACTTTCTAAATTTAGCCCAATATAGCCGCGCCCCTTAAATATTTGGAACCATGGGGGTCCGCAGCATATTTTCCAAGAGGGGGCAAATTATATATATATATATATATATATATATATATATATATAATATATATATATATATATATATACATTTACCTACATCCCTTTGTTTTCCTTCCATTTCACAATATATTCTTTCAGTTAAGTGAATTAACGGTATCGTCATATATTGCATAATATTTTTATACAGTATATAACTGCGTTGTTCTTTCCAGAAATGTTTGAATTCAGATGAACAGTATATGGAACTATTTGAAAAAATGTCAATGTAACGTTGTATTTTTTCTTTATCGCATCTTGCTTCACTTAAATGATTGGCATCGCAGTTCCACTGCATATACAAATATATATAGGAACTGCAATGACAAAAATCCAAGTGAAGCAAGATGCGATAAAGAAAAACTACAATGTTATATTGACATTTTTTCCAATAGTTCCATATACTGTTCAGCTGAATTCAAATATTTCTGGAAAGAACAACTCAGTTATATACTGTATACAAATATTATGCAATATATGACGATACCGTTAATTTACTTAACTGAAAGAATATATTGTGAAATGGAAGGAAAACAAAGTGAAGTAGGTAAATGTAATATATGTAATATATATTTTATATCTATAAATCTTTCCCAGGATTTCGGGGGTGTGGGGGCGAGTAACCCCTTGCCCCGATGTGCGGGCGCCCATGGTGGGAACAGTCATAGGTTGAGGACATTGTAAGTATTATCCATTTCAAAAATGTTTTCCTTTTGTGCATTAGCTAGTTGCAGATTCCTAAAATCTCCTTTGGCGGAAGATATTAGTCATAAACATCGCTTTATCAACATACCCTTTATCAAATAAGTCTCAACCACTAATGAAAGTTTTTGTATTATCAGTGTGCAACTAACCTCAGTTCCGTGTATTCTCTTTTATTATACATTCAGCTAGCTTCGAAATTTATCGGCAGTTCGACTTACGAAACTCAATACATGACAAGAAATGTCAAGTATATTATAAAAAATAAACAATATTGGTCATGAAGTGGCAAATATATTATAAAAGTAAAAAAAAATTGGTCATGAAGTGGCAAATGTAACAAATAAACAAATGTTGATCATGAAGTGGCAATGATATTACAAAAAATAAATATATTAGTCATGAAGTGGCACATATAAAAAATAAACATATATTGATAATGAACTGGCAAATATGAAA
>NC_087202.1:113728362-113730862 GCF_015104395.2 Macrobrachium nipponense
GTATACATTATATTCGTAACTTACCGTAAATTGAAACGTGCTGAAATCTACAGTCAAATAGAGGCTTGTTTCACCGACGAAAATTAAAGTAAATAAGTTATATTTTATTAAAAATAATTATTCTGTACTGTTTAACATGCACATCATTCTTTTTGTTTGTACACTTTCAGTCTAATAAATAAGCCATAAGCATCCTATCCTAAAATGCCCGTATCTTTAACTCAACCCGAAACATCTTTTCCAGACCTTTTTAGGCCGTTCCGTAGACCTTTATTACCCCCCAGCCCACAACAACAACGCAGTAGACTCAATCCTTTTCACGCCCGTCGTCGGAGTAAGCAAATGGTTCCCATGACTAAATATGTTTAAAGCAGAATTTCCTCCTTTGAAAGATTTAGTAACCCGACAACTCCACCCCAAAACACGTCGAAACAATTCTCTGGACAGCAATTAATATCAGGTATCAGTTTAAGATCTTCCAATCGATATCGGGATCACTTTTTAACGAGGGGATCACCAACTCCCCTTTTTCGGAGGTTCGTAATTGGTCGACGGCATAAGAATTATTGCCGCTAAATTTATGGAGGTGAGGGACATTTAAATCTCGGGGAATAATTCGCTTACACTATTGCATGCTGATTTATTTCTCTCTCTCTCTCTCTCTCTCTCTCTCTCTCTCTCTCTCTGATAATGTCCTCGTATCTCAACCTCAACAATTCTCTATTTACTTTATATATATATATATATATATATATATATATATATATATATATATATGTAAATTAAATATAAAATTTTTTGAGGTTGAGCTATGAGGACATTATAAGAGAGAGAGAGCGATGAGAGAGAGAGAGAGAGAGAGAGAGAGAGAGAGAGAGTCCAACCTAAACATATGTTTCCAGAAATTACACAAACAGATAGACCCTGATATGTTTACAAATAAAGAATGTTTGATATGTAAACCTACGTATTATTTTCTGCATACATTATACAACAAATATATGAATATTTTCTTTCAATTTAAATTCATCCTGAAATTTATGATCCGTATTTATATATACTACAAAAATTACAGGTATGAATGTTTTTACAGACCGGAAATGGCATCAGCCTGTATATTATATTTCGACAGTAATTTTGAGTCTCGGCATTTTGTAAAACTCAGTGATTTAATGGCCGTCCTTTCGTCTGTAATAGGTTTGATGCCTCCTAAACATTACCATAATTTGTTCCCGTGCATTTTGATATGAATGCATGTCTGTGATACAATAAACAATTTAAGGTTTTATTATTGTCATTACCAAAACTACTTACTAAGTGTGGAATGAAATATTCTGGTTGCTGTTGTCATTCTTATTCTTGGTCCTAACTTTGTTTTCTTCTCTGAACAAAATCCATCAATAACATTTACAGTCTTGAAGTTCCTTCTTGGGAATTTGTAACTCGAGAGCTTCAGGAAAACGAAGCTAATGATCTGAAGCACCGCCAATGTTGCTGCAACACCCGACCACCAAAGCCCCAAAGTCCTAATGCCATAAAAACGCAAAAATTTTTCTTGCAAGCTTAAAAAAAAATGTATGGATTGCTCTGTAAGTTTTGTCGATAATTCTTGAGTTGGATTCTAAAGCATCTCAGTATGAGATTATTAGCCATATCTCAGGTTGATTATTATCATTATTATTATTATTTGCATAACACAACGGGGTAGAAAGTGGCAACTCTTTCGAAAAAGCTTTAATTACGACTGTCATTCGGGCAAAAGTAAAATGCCGGCGAGTTATGACGGATATTTTTTTTGTCGCTTCTGTTGTTTTGGAGGCTTCGTTGTTTTTTTTACTGATCAAAGATTTTGTCACTTGATTCAGATTTAGATTAAATGAAGTGAGGAAAAAATTCGTCTTTATTTTGGCGTTAAGGGATGAATTGTTGCTTCTAATAACAGTGAACACGGCCTACTTATAAATTCAGTCGTCGTTCTAAGGCTTATATAGATTTACCAATAATCATCATAAGATGATAAAAGCCTTCACTTCTATTGTAACAGTGTTATTATAGTGTCATTATCAGCCGTATAACAGAAGGTGAAAATCTGCATGAAACCCTGAATCTCCTGTCGACGGAAACAAAACGAAAACTTCAGTCTAGTTTATTTTATCCTGATACGGATTGCGGCCTAGGTGTGTGTATGTGTGTGTGTGTGTGTGTGTACACGGTAATAAATCTGGTCTTAGTGAAATCCCTCGCAGTGCAATTTGTAAATTCACTCCCTATTCGATCGAATTCAAAATGCAGTTCGTTTTGCCATATCTAATGTTATCTATTTCTTTTAATGCATGCGCTATGTTTGTTATCAAGTGCAATCATTTTTCTCTCTCTCAGCATTGCCGTGTAGATGGCTTCGATTATTTTTGTCTCTCTCTCTCTCACTAAAATACGTAATTACACCCGCCGCTAATTAATTATAACCATAAAGACTTTTCTGCCTGCTTTTATTACGGGG
>NC_087202.1:113735862-113763362 GCF_015104395.2 Macrobrachium nipponense
AAGGCCGATTCCATCATTTGACTCTTGTACCCAAGGTCCTTTAAATATACTCCGAGTATATTTAAAGGACCTTGCTTGTACCGGTAGTTGCTGCTATAAATTACACCTGACAAATTCCAGTTTATTTTATGGTTATGTTCATTTATATGGTTGCAAATAGCCGAGTTCTGTTGTCCATACCTTACTGACCGTTTGTGTTGTATTAATCTCTGGGGAAGTGATTTACCTGTAAATCCGATGTAAGATTGGTCACAGTCCAGGCATGGGATTTCGTAAACCCCAGTGTCCTTGGGAGATGTCTTTTGTTGGACATTAATCAGGGATTTGGCTAAGGTGTTTGGACAAGTAAATGCAAAAGGGTTAGATTTCTCGAGGGTGTGGGTTACTCTCTTAATCGTGTCCAGGTGAGGAATTTATATATATATATATACTATATATAATGTATATGCTATAGTATATATGTATATATAGATATATATATATATATATATATATATATATATATATATTTATATACACATATATATACATGTAATATAATGCTATATTTTATATGATATATATGTGTATATATACATATAAATATATATATATATTATATATATATATATATATATATATATATTATATATATAAATGAGTATATGCATACTATATCAAGAGAGAGAGAGAGAGAGAGAGAGAGAGAGAGAGAGAGAGAGTAATCCTACGTCCTTTGATTAGGATGCGGGCAGAGACTGAAGTGCCAGAAAACAAATCAATGAAACGTTTATTCCCAGGGTAATCATAAAATGTCGAAAGGAAAAGGCAGAGAAGAGCTTAGGAGTCAATTAATTCAACTCTTAAAGATCAAAAGACAAAAGTCCCCTACATTGAAACAACTACTATTTCACATTTAAGGGATTCTGAAAACTATTAAGAGATTTTGAAAAGTATTCATAGTGTGTCGAAGAGACAATGCACGGAGTCTCTAAAAACCTAATGTTGAGTCATTTTAGTTTCATTGATATTATCGGTTTCTTCTTCAGTCACATCATTAACAGTGAGCTGGTTTCCAGGGAGAACTCTTCGCAGTATCACTTAAAGGACAATTCATATTTTGTCACCTGCAATGGAAACGGCACAACATTCCACAGATTAATTCTTGCACTGATGGACTCACTGGGGAAAAAAATATAAAACAATCGGCTTTCTTTATTTAATCCTAGATTTGATTCCGAGTGGATGTGTCTGTGTTTGTTTGTTTGTGGGGCTTTCCCAATGTCAATAAACAAGGTCTTAATGAAATTTCACTCTATTTAATTTGGAAATGCGTCCGTCACTCTCTTCAAACTTTTCATTATTCTTTGTGTGATCACATTCGACATTCAGCTTCGTTTGGGGTCATCTTCCCAGACACACCATTAAGGTGCTGTCAAGTGCGTTTTTCGTTGGGGATGACGTCAGTCTTCTCTTCTTGAAATAAGTCATTATATCCATCGCTAAATAATTTTCACCAGGAGTTTTTACATGCCTTTATGACAGGGTTGTCAACTATAATTGCGTCGCGAGAATAAGGTACATTAACCTTCATAAATGGAGTTAGAATGTGAACCGGGACACTGTTAAATGAATTACTGGATGAATTGTATTTGCAAGGAATATTTGACTGCATATTTCAATTACTTTAATCATTCGTTGACATGAAACAAAACCTACAGTTCCTTGTGAGTACTTTTCATCCATAATGAGTCTTAAGTAATTCTTTCATCGTAATTTCATTTTCTTCCATTTCGAGGGGCTATTTAAATCTTTTTCATCCTGGGATAAACGTTGTAAAACAAACTATTTTCGTAAGTTTTTAATATGTTGGGAAATGGAGAAGGTCATTTGATTATTTGCGGTAGACGACAACGTGCCAACGTAGGTACGTTACCCTTGGCAAGAAACCTCATCAGGAGCACATCCAGCCTGTAACGTCTATTGTTCCTTTGACATCTGTCTTGTGGGAAGGAGAGTAATTATTACTATTATTAGTATTATTACTATTATCATTATCATAGGAATTAAGTTTTCAATAGTAAACTTGTTAGTAATAATATTAATACTAAGTAGAAGGCACAATAAACTACTAAATGTAATTATGGGGATTTGAGTAGCTGGATATGTAGATGATTATCGCTATTACAAGGATAAGGAACCATATTTTCAGGTCTGCTCCCATCTTTAAATTTACATAATAGATATTTCATTCTCTTTCCTACCCTGACCTGTCACAAAAGTCCTAAATATATATATATATATATATATATATATATATATATATATATATATATATATATATACATACTATATATACATATATATATATATATATATATATATATATATACATGTATTATATATGTATATATATGTATTATATATATACATATATATATATATATATATATAATATGTATGTATATATATGTATATATATATATATATACATATATATATATATATATATATATATATATATATATATATATATATATATATATATATATATATATATATATACAATACATATATATATATATATATATATATATATATATATGTATATATATATATATATATATATATATATATATATATATATATATATATATATATCTATATAATCTAATAAAAGGAGCCATAAAAACACCAAAATGTAGAGAGAAAAGACTATATTTCAGAGACTGCTGTCTCTCTCAGGTATATAATGAGAAAAGTTTACAGAAAAGGTGGTATTTATACCAAGAGATTCGTCCACAAGTAAGCCAATTTAGGTCACCCCCGCTGATAATCTTCCTTTAATCTTCTTAACGGTTTGGTTGAATGAACACTGCGTCGACGATATCTGATATCCAATTCCCTTTTGAGATATCAGATATCTCAGAATTGGATATCAGATATCGTCGACGCAGTGTTCATTCAACCAACGCTAAGAAGATTAAAGGAAGATTATCAGCTGGGGGTGACCTAAATTGGCTTACTTGTGGACGAATCTCTTGGTATAAATACCACCTTTTCTGTAAACTTTTCTCATTCATATACCTGAAGAGAGAGACAGCAGTCTCTGAAAATATAGTACTTTTCTCTCTACATTTTGGTGTTTTTATGGGCTCCTTTTATTAGATGGAATTCTGTTGTTACAGAACATTTTTACTAGTCATATATATGATATATATATATATATATATATATATAATATATATATATATATATATATATATATACCCACACAAACACAAAAACACACATACACACCCCATTCCCAGTTAAAACACATCCGCTGCTAATTCATGTTTAAGTTCCCCTTCCACAATGGGTTCATTTTTAAACACTTAGACCTCCGTAGACTTCGATTATTTCCTTTTAATGGACTGTTGTATGCAGAATAAAACGAGTTTAATATATTTTCACCTACTGTTTCTTCTCAAGTCAATATCTATTTATTTAGGTTTCTCGCTAAATCTAAACGCACTTTACACAACACAACTGTTACATAAGCCTCAGTGGAGACTGAAAAGACGATGATATGACAGAGACTAATGTTTAACCATTCATTTTTATATTGTGGTGCGTTTTTGTAAGGTATAGTGTTCGAGTTATATGATTGTTTACCTGCTTCTTGCTTCTTGATGATTTGTTCTGCAGTCTGGTTCTATGTTTAACTTTATGCTTCTTCTTAAGGTTAGTTCAGGATTAGTAATCTTACTCGGCTTAGTCTCTCAGGAGAAGTTTTAATGAGACGAACGGCAAAGTTTCTTTCTTTACAGTGCAAAGAATTAGAGTTACAACGACAAAGCTGACAAATCTATTTTTGGACCCTGGCAATATTTCTACTTCCTTTCTGAACGACGGGTGCCGGTCTTCTCTGGCTTCTGTCGTTCTCAAATTCAGCCACCCTCGGTTCGAATTCGGCACCACCTCCTTAGGCGGGTAGGATCTGGTTCTCTGCCCAAATGGATTCTTGATTCGTGGAGCGGTCTTTCCTTATCTTGTTCCCGTCCCCTTTTAGGTGGGGCTAACATATTAATTCCTCCTTTTCAAGGCAGAGTCAGTAATTTAACATGTTAATATCGCCTCCTGGAGGTGGAGCTGCATTCTTTATAAAGCTGAGTAAGTAAGGTGCGAGGTCACAGGTCAAAGATTTTATGACGGTCTTTAAGATTTTAATTGCGATGGTGTTATGGTTCAACTTCCTGTGACTAAGGTTTTGTTGATCAAATTCTGGCTCACACACCAAAGCTCAGTTCTCTTTCTCTCTCTTCCTCTTTCTCTTTCTCGTTATTTTCACTGTACATACTCTGATTATTCTCTCTCCTTCTCTTTCTCTTTCTCTTTCTCATTATTTTCACTGTACTTTGATTATTCTCTCTCTCTCTCTCTCTCTCTCTCTCTCTCTCTCTCTCTGTTTTTACGCTACTCTATCTACTATTATAGCTATCATTACAATATAATTTATTTTTAACTTCTTTAATAATACTCTGTTTGGACAGAAAATGTTCCTAAAATATATCTTTTATCTGATAAATATTTCATCATTCGAGGAAGCTTTCTATATATCAAAGCTAACAAATGCCTCGCTGTATTAAATCAAAACTGCCCAAAAATAATACTTGTTCTCTTACGCATTAAATTTTCAAATCTTAATGGGTTTTCGTCCAGTGCATCAATTTCGCCATTTAGCCTAACTGTCTTAAAGGATCAATTGACACTTATTTAATACACACCAACGCCACGATCTGGATTGACAAGACACTTTCAGGAAGCCAATTGTGGAAAATTAACGGTTTTTTATTTCAAATTATGGAAAACCAAAATTTTTTTTTTTTTTTGCAAACTATAGAAAACCAAAGTTTTTTTTTTCCAAATTATGGAAAATTAAAGGTTTTTGTTTTCAAAATTATGGAAAACCAAAGTTGAAAATTATTTTTTTTTGAAAACAAACCAAATATATGGAACATTAAAGGTTTTTGTTTCCAATTAACTAAACGATTTTTCGATAAAAATATAATTAATTTCGGTACTTTGATTCCTGCCAGTTATTTTGAATAAATAAAGTAAAATATACACAAAAAGTTTGATAATAATTCCGTAATAAAGATAACCGTTTAACAGATTTCATTTTCATTTCAATGACAATTTCAGATGAAAAATATTAGCATTGTTAATAATAATAATAATAATAATAATAATAATAATAACAATAATAATAATAATAATAATAATAATAATAATAATAATAATAAATTACTTATTATTATTATTATTATTGATAATGGTTCATTGATTTCGACAATGATGATAATACTGTTTACGAACAGGATTCACTAAACGGTTGAAATAGCGTAGTGATGCATTCGAAAATGAGCTGCATCAGTAAGACAGAAACTCACACACAACTGCACTTTCGCATATTATATATAAATGTATGTATATGAATATATATATATATATATATATATATATATATATATATATATATAATATATATATGTGAATGTCTTTTACTGCAGTACAACAGTATAATATATAAATAAAAGGTCCAAATAATACTATTTGAACGTTGCAACCAACGTTCATATAGTGTTCAATGGGCCTTTTTATTTCATATATATATATATATATATATATATATATATATATATATATATATATATATATCTATACTATAAATATATACATTATATATATATATATGTATATATATATATATATATATATATATATATATATATATATATATATATATATATATATATATATATATATATATATATATATATATATATATATAGATATATATATATATATATATATATATATATATATATATATATATATAGTTGCAAAAAATCGCTTTCGGTATTTTACGCTAGATTGCCAGTTTTACTTGAGATGACCAACGAACGAAAAATAATAATGATGTCAGAGCCCACGTAGGCTAGTACATTTTAACATTTAAATTACAGTGAATCGCATAGGGAAAGGTAATTATTTGCACATTTATGCAATTATGGATATTGATATCTAAACTAAAGAATCTAGTAATTATTAAAAGTTTAAAGGGCATTGTAGCTATTAAAATTAAAGGTTTCTGGGGCATTATGGCTATTAAACTGAAAAGATTAAAGGGCATTGTGGCTGTCAAAATTAAAAGTTTAATGGGTATTGTGGCTATCGAAACTAAAAGTTCAAAGGACATTGGGGCTATTAAAATTAAAAGTTAAAAGGAAATTGTGGCTATTAAAATGAAAAGTTTAAAGGGCATTATGGATACTGAAATTAAAAGTTTAAAGGGCATTGTAGCTAGTAAGTTGAAATAAAAAGTTTAAAGGACATTGTGGCTATCAAATTTAAAGGTTTAAAGGTCATTGTGGATATCAAAATTAAAAGTTTAAAGGTCATTGTGGTCATTGTAACTAAAGGTTTGAAGGGTATTGTGTCTAAAACAATTACAAACGAATATATATATATATATATATATATATATATATATATATATATATATATATATATAAAGATGATGCCTCGGAGGAAAATGGAAAGACGAGAATGCATATATCTTTCGGTCTAGATGATCCTTTACTTAGTAAAGGGTGGTGTAGATTGAAATATCTTGGGATTCTCATCTTTCCATTATCCTCCGTGGCATCACCTTTATTTATACATAGCATCACATTTTATATACTTCGTGATCAAGTTATTCATATATAACCGAGCAAATTAATCATTCGGCACTATTTAATCTAAGTTAAATAAATGACAACTCTTACCTTTTGTTGTTGGCTGTCTCCCTCTGCAAACGATATCAAGCTATTGCTAATGAATTCTCGTAAATACAAAAATATGCTATTTATTTCCCAAACTAGCTGAACATGATATGGAACAAAGTGATTAAAAGATGTTACTTTAAGACTAAGTCTGACCTACAAAAAACTGTAAATTGTCATTCTATTCTCCTGAATTAGACTATGTAATCACTCCCAAACTCCCAAACTCCCAAATTGTTAATCACTACATTTCAATAGTCAAGTCTTTAAAGAATCCTATTCTCTAGTATAGTGCCATGGGCCCATCTGAAACAAAGAGACATATCCATTACATTCGCCAACACATAATTAATGTTAAATAAATGTATACACATTACACTTGTCTCTTTTCAAAGGCAACTGAACCTAGGTCCTTTTAAACGTGCCCTTACCTTTTGATGGTTTTTTTTCTAGACCCCGTGTCCTCCGTACCCTCTCAGGAGAATATGTTCTTTCTCCCAAGTGTCGGGCAATTGGACCAACCATTACACACACAAACATATGTACATATCGGACACACCTTAAAATCACATAGCAACTGGCTGTACAGGTCTCCGGCCTCATAATGCATAATCGTCGATTCTATTCTTTCATTTCAGCAAACTTCGAAAAGGGCTTGTCGCTAGGCTCTCTCTTGTCTCCAAGCCAAGAAAGCTGATGTATTACAATTCACCGACACGTTTGCTTTCTTTTTTAATTCATATATATATATATATATATATATATATATATATATATATATACATACATATAATATATATATATATATATATATATATATATATATATATATATGTATGTATGTAGTATATACTTTGAATTAAAAGCAAATCTTGCAAAAAGTAATCAGTAGATTCTATATTAGTAATTATATATATAAATTATATACTATATATAATATTATATATATATATATATATATATATATCTATATATATATATATATATATATATATATATATATATGACTGATAAGAATGTTCTGTTCCAAAAGAATTCCATCTAATGAAAGGAGCCCATGAAAACACCAAAATATAGAGGGAGAAATACTATACTTCAGAGACTGCTGTCTCTCTCTTCAGGTAGATGAATGAGAAAAGTTACAGAAAAAATGGTATTTATACCAAGAGGTCCATCCACAGGTAAGCCAATTTAGGTCACTCTCGCTGATAATCTTCCTTCAATCTTCTTAAGCGTTGGTTCAATTAAAACCATGTTCCCTTTGAGATGTTCATTACCTGCCTCTGTGTAATCAAGGCCGATTCCATAATTTGACTCTTGTACTGGCAGTTGCTGTTATAAATTATACTTGACAAATTACAGTTTATTCTATGGTTATGTTCATTTATATGGTTGAAAATAGGTGAGTTCTGTTGTCCATACCTAACTGACCGTTTGTGCTGTATTAATCTCTGGGGAAATGATATTCCTGTAAATCCAATGTAGGATTAGTCACAGTCCAGGCATGGGATTTCATAAACGCCTGTGTCCTTTTGTTGGACATTAATCAGGGATTTGGCTAAGGTATTTGGGTAAGTAAATGCAAAAGGATTAGATCAGGTGTGAAATTTTGATTTTATTGTTGGGTGTGTCTTTGGTCTTATCTTGAGGGGGTTGGTAGAAAATTACGTTTGCTTTGTGAATTGTTTTCTCAATTATATGATCAGGATACCTTAAAGACGAAAGTTGCTTACGAATTAGTTCAAATTCTTTTTGCAGGAAATCTGGGGAACAAATTCGTAAGGCTCTTAAGAATAGGTTGCTGGCTACGCCTATCTTGTTAAGAATGTCATGATAGCTGAAGTAGTAAATGTATGAAAGTGAGAAAATTGATTTTCTGGATATGGTAAATTTGTATTTATCATATAGAGTTGAATTATGTGTATCTAATAACGTATTTTCATTTGGGGAATCATTCTATAAGCAAAAATCCGGGTGTAGTATGGGTAGTCCTTTAAGTCCTGTTTTAGCCAATCTATACATGGAATACTTTGAAACTACAGTAATAAATGCAATAAAAACTAAAAACATGCTGAGAATGAGATATGTAGATGATCTTTTAACATTTTGGGATAATAGATGGGGTAATCTAAATGAATTCCTTTCAAAATTAAACGCATTAGTGCCCAGCATCAAATTTAAAGTTGAATGGGAAACAGACAACAAAATACCTTTTCTTGATGTTTTAATAATCAGAGACACGACAGAATACAAATTTACCATACACAGAAAACTAACGTTCTCACTATCATACATTCACTACTTCAGCTATCAGGACATTCCTATCAAGATGGCATAGCTAGCAACCTATTCTTAAGAGCTTTACCAATTTGTTCCCCAGATTTCCTGGAAAAAGAATTTGAATTAATTCCTAAGCAACTTTTGTCTTTAAGGTATCCTGACCATATAATTGAGAGAGCAATTCACAAAGCAAACACAATTTTCTACCGACCCCCTCAAGATAAGACCAGAGACACCCAACAATAAAATAAAAATTCCACACCTGGACAGGATTAAGACAGTGACCCAGACCCTCGGAAAATCTAACCCTTTTGCATTTACTTACCCAAACACCTTAGCCAAATCCCTGATTAGCGTCCAACAAAAGACATTCCCCAAGAACACAGGCTTTTACGAAATCCCATTCCTGGACTGTGACCAATCCTACATCGGATTTACAGGAAAATCACTTCCCCGGAGATTAATACAACAGAAATGATCAGTTAGGTATGGACAACAGAACACCTATTTTCAACCATATAAATGAACATAACCATAGAATAAACTGGAATTTGTCAAGTATAATTTATAATAGCAACTGCCGGTACAAGAGCCTTGATTAAACAGAGGCAGGTAATGAACATCTCAAAAGGAACAGGGGATTCAGATATCATCGACAAGGTTTTCATTGAACCAACGCTTAAGAAGATTAAAGGAAGATTATCAGCGGGAGTAACCTAAATTGGCTTACATGTGGATGGACCTCTTGGTATAGATACCACCTTTTCTGCAACTTTTCACATTCATCTACCTGAAGAGGGAGACAGCAGTCTCTGAAATATAGTACTTTTCTCTCTATATTTTGGTGCTTTTATAGACTCCATTTATTAGATTTAGATATATATATATATATATATAATATATATATATATATATATATATATATATATATACATATATATATGTTATATATGAATGTGTGTGCTTCTTTCCGACTACATCTTGGTATTTTTTATTCCGCTTAATTTTCTGTCTTAAGGCGATAACACATTCCTTTCATTAGGTCGTTCATTATCTGTGCCTGAACTGAACGCCCACCCCAAAAAATTCCTTTATTCTCCCAAACTCGCGGCGAAGCATTTAATCCGGCGTAAACCACAGCATCAATTTCACCCCGAACAAACTGTCGATTTTATTGGATATGAAGGCTTTTTCTTTTTAAAACTTCTGACACTACATCAGTCTGGCATCACTGGGTTGATGCTTCCATCCAATACCTGCGATTTTATGTTTCAAGAGAACTTTGGCCATAGAATCCATTTTTTTCTCTTAACTCTTTTGTATAATCGCGATAAATGATTAATTTTCGTTCATACTTATTATATAAAATCGTGTGTTGTTGTAATACTTATAAAGTTAAGTTGTCTTTCATTTCAAGTGCCTCAAATATCAACCCACCAGTTTTTTTTCCTTTTTTATTTTACATAAGAAAGCGATAAAGAATCTATTATATAGGTAGTGTTATAAAGTGTACTACCGACTACACATACATACATACATACATACATACATACATACATAGTATATATACGTATATATGTATATCCAGGTGTAGCTGGTGGTGCACTTTATAACACTACCTGTATAGAAGACTCTATATCGCTTCTTATCAAAAAAGAAAAAAAAACTAGTGGGTTGATATTTGAGGAACTTGTAATATATATATATATATATATATATATATATATATATATATATATATATTATATATATATATATATATATATATAGTACAGATAGGAGACCGAATAGGTGATGCATCTTTCAATTTTACATCCAGCCAAGCCAACATTTAGAAAGCGTGGCTTCAGCATCAGGGCTAAAATGCAAAAGTAACAGCAGCTAAAATCAATACACAAGATTCAGTAAAAAAACATTATGTATTGATTTCAGTTGTCGTTAATTTTGCATTCTGGCCCTGATGATGAAGCCGTGCTTTGAAACGTAGGCTGGAAATAAAATTGAAAGATGCATCACCTCCTTTTCGTCCTCCTATTTGTACAATGTATCCGACTTTCTAGAAGTCAATACTTCCCTGACTAGTAACCAGACATATATACATAACATACATAAACTACTATACCATACATACATATATATAATACATAATATATATATACTATTTATTAGTATAAAATTAGTATATATATTTATGAATATAATACTATATAACTGTGATTTTTAGCTATAATATATAATAATATTATTAATATATATATATAATAATATTATAAATATATATATTAAATTATTAAATAAATTATATATAAATATATAATAATTATACATTTATTTTAATATTATTTATTATATTATTATATATTATAATTATCTATATATATAATATATATATATATAAATTATATATATATATTTATCTATTATAATTATATCTTATTTATCTATAAGTAGTATATATATATAGATATAATATCTACTAGATATAATATATATATATATATATATCATATTATTATCTCATTAAAGGAAATTTTGTACGCTCGAATGATTTATATGAATCACGGTGATGTGATAAAATATTCATAATAAGGCTGCGTGGGTCAAACGCTCGAATCGGCTAGCAGGGTGGAGGGGTTCCATATCGATTCTAATTACAAATACAACGAGATCGGCGTGGATTTGAAATGGTCAGAATCGATATAAACCTTTAGCCTCACTTGATAGCCGTTTCGGTAGCGTCACTGTCCGATCCTGATTTCGTTCCCCGTCCAACTGGACGGTGGTTCGATCCCATGGGGTACGAAATTATTATCAACTAAAAATTCCCCCTCGGTACATATATGAAAATATATCAATTCCGAGGTAGAGCGAATTAGATATTAAAGGACATTTGTAGCTCGAATGAGTGATGTGATAAAATATCCATATATAAATATATTATATAGATATATTTAATATATATATATATATATATATAATATATATATATATATATATATGTGTGTGTGTGTGTGTGTGTATGTGTGTGTGTTTTGTGGAATCTACTCGTCATTCTTAACATTTACATATGAAATTGTAATAGCCACAATGCCCTCTTAACTTTTCAATTCTTTACTCTTGTTTTTTTTTTTTTTTTTTTTTTTTTTTTTTTTTTTAATACGCTTGTCACTACAAAGCCTTGACCTCCAACTTCTTTGAAGTTGGAGCTCAAGGGTTTGTAGTGACAAGAGTATTCAAAAAAGAGCAAAGAATTTGAGAAGTTAAGAGGATATTGTGGCTATTACAATAACAATCATACATCATACATATTATATAATATATATATATATATATATAATATATATATATATATATATATATATATATATATACAGAGGGTTTGCCAGGAGCTGTATTTGCGTTAAACAAACCTAAAAGAACCGTTTCAATTTTTTTTCAATTTTTTTTCAATAGAGCGTGTCTTGGACCTTCAAAAGATCAACCTTTTGTCTACTTTACTTATTTTATCCCAATTATATTTACTGAAACCTTTCACAAACTCATTCTCGTTTTGTGTCATGCAATGATTGTACTCTGGTATGGTTTGGAAAAAACCTAATCACTTAGAAAAAGAAGTAAAGGTGGACGAAGTCCTAATTTCTTTCACCATTAAAAATCAGAACACAGGCTGAGAAACGCTTTAAGCTTAAATGCACTCAATATTGTTTCCACCGAGACTGTAAGCTGAAATTAAACTCTCTACTGAGACTAAGCTGAAACTAAACCCTCTTCTGAGACTCTAAGCTGAAATTAAACTAGATAGAGTTTCCCTTTTCCGTTTTATTGAAGAAAATTACCCCCCCCCCCCCCCCCACCTCTCTCTCTCTCTCTCTCTCTCTCTCTCTGTAAACAATAAAGATGCAATTATCCCTTTCAGTTATTATGTGTATAAATCATTTGAACGTATTGATGCCTTTTATTCTTTAGTATATTAATTTTAAACCATGAAGTTTTCTGGAACATGGTGGACCTTTAGTGGATTAATTCACAAAACTCCTTATTTTAGTAGTTATTTAATTATGCTAACAGACAGATTGGGTGATCACCCACGAGAATTGAATAACTTCCTTGGTAGAAGAACTGTACTAAAAATACACACACACACAAACACACACACACACACACACACAACACACACACACACACACACACACACATATATATATAAGAATATATATGTATGTATGTATGAATGTATGTATATTTCTATTTCACAGAATAACAAATCTTGACACGTCAAAATTCTAAGTAATGTTCATCAGAAACATGGTATTGTGCTCCTTTAACAACACTGAAGCAAGTATTTTGCCATTACTTTTCAAACGGTTGATTAAAAAAAAAAAAGTGTTACTAGTTTTTATAGTAAGTGTAATTAAAAGAAAAGTAGGTGAACTAAGAATAGCAAAATGATCAGAATAGGATACAAAACTCATAAAAAACATCATAACTCTAATTGTCATGGATTGGGTTCAATCCTCAGATTAGTCTTGACTTAACAACGCTTCCACTAAGAGAGCAGAGACATCTTCCGGGAGATGTAAACTCTCTCGTGATTTCAAAGTAATTATCATATAGATCTGGGAGGAAACAATCCAGTTAATAATAGATCGCCCCCCCCCCACAACTGAGAGCTGTAGATCCTATTTCATCTCTATCTCATTGCCTAATGGCGCGAAGGATTACAGGAAGGGGAAACGGAGTGGCGTTAAAATTAATGTCATTTAACCTCTGCATCTCGCCTATGAGTCTAGCTACCCATTTAAACGTAGCGCTGCAGAACTTTTTAAGTTATGGCTTGTTAAGCCTTAGATAAGAAAAAATATAGAATGGCAGCTATTAATACGGTGGTTCTTAACGTGGCTTACCTTTACCCCCAAGGGGTACGAACCTATAAATCTGGGGGCACGATACGTGATAGCCAGTGCAATGGCACTGTTATATTTGTCATAGGAAAGTAAAACATATAGTCCTCTAATTTTTCTCACACTATAAATGTCTCAATTACTTTTTGAAAGTTACTGCTGTAAACATCATCAATAATGAGAAATAACAAAAGAGAGCCATGAAAAACATGTTGGTGTGCGCTGTATAGTATTACTCATAATTACTGTTATAATGTGCATTCATTGCATCCTACTAATTGACACTTTTTATTTGAAATAAAAACAGTACCTTTGTTCAGTAACTGAATACATCTAACAACTTCTCAGCAAGGTTTGTATCACTAATCCTTTTCATTTGTTTGTATTGTATTTATATTAGATGAGGGTACGAGAATATTTCCCGAGATACCAAAGGGTACGGCCACTGAAAAAGGTCAAGTACCACAGCATCAGTAGCTTTGTTTGACAAATTGTTCTTCCAATTTAAAGCTGTTTACAAAAAAATCAAATGAAATGATTTTGTAATAGGAATTCTTTGGTGAGATAAACAATATAAAATGACAGACATTGGTAGCTTTCATTACAAATATGTTCTTCCTATTTAAAGCTCTTTAAAAAAATTATAGACAAATATAGATAATTTACTCATAATCTTTATAGATCAATTCTCACGATAAATGTAAAGAAATTGCAAATCTACAGTTTTACTACTGACTGCCTATCCAATAATAAAATGTAAAAGGCAACATTATTACCAGACGCTACCTGTCCACTGAGTAAAGATTACAAGGCAACAGTTTTGCTACTCACTGCCTACTCACTTAGTAAAATGTAATGACAATGCGTTTACTGCTCACTACCTATCAACAGAGTAAAATGTAACAGGCAAAACGTTTCCACTAATTACCTATCCACTGAATAAAGAATAATATACAACACTTTCACTAATTACTACCTATCCAAGTAAAGTGTAAAATATAGAATGTTTACCATTCACTACTTGTTCACTTAGTAAAATGCAAAAGGCATTTGTTTCATAATCACTACCTATCCATTAACTTAGATGTATAAGGCAACCGTTTTACTACTCACTTCCTATCCATTGAGCGCGGTGTAAATGGCAAACCTTTTACCATTTACTACCTGTCCCCTGAGGACAATGTAAAAGGCAACGTATCGGACAATTTAATTGGTCCTGCATTAGTTTTAATCTCCCAGGTTAGACTTGGCAAAGCAGCCGTCTTCCTAGAGACGTAAAGTCACTTTGGGTATTGGATAAAATTTTCATACGAAATAGAAGTGTGGGAGAAAAAGCACTTGTTAATTAATCGCTGTCTCTGTGGATTGAATCTATTTCATCTATATCTAATTGCCTAATGGTGCGAGGGATTGCTGAAAGACAAAATATATCCTCAGTTCAATAATATATACATATATATATATATATATATGAGTTATATATATATATATATTTTATAAATATATTATATATATATATATATATATATATATATATATATATAGAGAGAGGAGAGAGAGAGAGCAAGAGAGAGAGAGAGAGAGAGAGAGAGAGAGAGTGAGAGAGAGAGCTAAAACTTTGTTTACTTGAAAACAACGTTGCATAGTAACTTTTTTCAAAAGAATGATTTTCCTAAGCGTTAGATAAAAGATGTAGAATCGCTGATGAAAATGAGAAGCTTCTTAAATTGCATTCCATAAATTCAATTTTGTGTATTCTGTGTTATTGGTAAAAAAAAAAACACTTAATGATAAATATATGAAGGCCACAGAGTACATGACAAAACACACTATACTTCATCCAAAACCTCACTGGCCGGCTTTTTATGCCTCTAATATCGAGACCCTATAGTAGTACTAACCGGTAGTCTTCATATAATTATGCAAAAATAACTTTTAAGAATAAGTTTCAGAACGTTCTTCATGATCATTTGCTTATTTGCTTTCTCGTTCAAAGAAAGAATAAGTTTCTTCTCTGACAGCTTCCTGTAGTTGAGTGATTGATATTTTTAGGGTAATTTTTTGGGAAAGAAATAAATGTCATTTGTAGACAAAAAAGAAAAGTAAATATAATGTTTTAAGGTGACATTGCTCGGACAAATTCATTGTCCAAAAGACCCATCAGTTATTTGGAGATTTAAACGGACCACCTTTTGTGGAGCCTTTCTACAATTCAAGTGGCACAAAAATAAGCAACAAAGTTTGATTACTCTGGACATCTGATATCACGACTTGGAGTAAGTTCCGGAGGTCCTTTATTCCCCACCCCCCCCACCCCGAGGATCTCGTGCAACCGGAACTTCATACGTTTAAGCGGAGATGCAACGCGTGGCTGCCCTATTTCTGCTTGTATTTCAATGATTTACTTACAGCTTTACCTTTCCAATACTTATCAGTTTGTAAGTTCATTTTTTCGTTTCTAGAAACTGATTTCTTCCTTCTATATTTCCTTAAACCTCCTGTCACTTCTTTTGCAATGAACACCATATTCGTTGGATTATTGCATTTCAAGTCAGTAGCCCCTGTGGACTTCTTCCAAATGAATAACAGTAATAATGATAATAATAATAATAGTAATAATGATAACAACAGAGACCGAGTAGGGAATAAGCCGAGATATTTCATAAACTTTATTTTCTGTTATAACTTCATTTTTACCGTCATGATAACTCACATGAATCAAAAATAGCACGAAAACATATACAAGTGCAAATGTTTTTCTCTCATATGGAAACTCGAACTTTAGAAAAAAAAAATTACTCTTAAATAAGCTCTTCCCCGCAGACATCAAATTAAAACAAATCTTGGCAAAGTGTCTCTATTTCAAATGCCTCTTCTATTTTCCTTTGCGTTTATAGCAATCTCTCTCTCTCTCTCTCTCTCTCTCTCTCTCTCTCTCTCTATACACTTCGGAGGTGCCATTAGCTGTTTAAAACGCAAATGCATATAAATCTTGGGAGCGTATTGGCGTATTTCAAGCTTTGGCGAGCTTCCCCCCGAAGATAAGTGAGGGCGCATTTGAATATTGTTAGAAGCAGCGAAAAGTTCACCGCCTCCTTCCAGCTGTCAGTTTCTACAGGAGAAACCGCTTACTTTAATTATCTCATCGGGGCTTCAACACATGCGACCGTAAATGGATAATACTTACGTCCGAACTTCTAAGGGTTATTATTATTATTATTATTATTATTATTATTATTATTATTATTATTATTGAGGAGATGAACCCTATTCATTTGGAACAAACCCACGGGCGCCATTGACTTGAAATTCAAGCTTCCAAAGAATATGGTGTTCATTAGGAAGACGTTAGAGGAGGTATGGGGAAATAAAGATAGAACAGATATTGATTATTAAAAAGAATAAATGAATAAATTAGTAAATAGATCAAAATGTATTAAAAAGAGAGGAGAATTGTATCAGGGTAGTAATGCACTGCATCTTCCCTGAACTTCTGAAGTTGCAATTGAAGTGATCCTTTGTTGCCATCAAACGTCAGTCTATGAAACCTTGTGGATAGAGAGACAGTTTCCACAGAATTCTCCTTTTGTAACAGAATTAGTCCTCGGAAATTTAGCCAAATCCCTCACGGTAAGTTGTGGGATGCTTTGTTTATCTAATTTTACAGATCCCGTCACAACCGAGGCCAATTTTGCCTGTTTATGTTGGTTCTCTAAGACTTTCTTCCGGTATCTTTCAGCTTTTACAGACTGTCAGGAATCTTAGAGTAAAGAGAGGGGAACCCCAAAAGATATAACCATAGAATATCAAACGAATTATGATTCAGTCTCTCTTGGATGTGTGATGAGAGAGAGAGAGAGAGAGAGAGAGAGAGAGAGAGAGAATATTCAAGGGAATCTTTAGAGAGTAAAAAGGGAACCCGTAAAGAAATAATTATAGAATGTCAAAGGAATTAGGATTCAATCTGTCTTGGATGTGTGATTACAGAGAGAGAGAGAGAGAGAGAGAGAGAGAGAGAGAGAGAGAGAGAGAGAGAGAGAGAGAATTAAGGAAAATGTTCAAAGGAATCATGGAGAGAGAAGAAGGGAACACGTAGGGAAATAGCTATAGGATATCAAAGGAATTATTATTTAGTCTGTCTTGGATGTGTGACTACCGAGAGAGAGAGAGAGAGAGAGAGAGAGAGAGAGAGAGAGAGAATATTCAACTGAATATTGAAAAGAAAAAAAGGAACCCGTAAAGAAATAAGCATAGAATATCAAAGGAATTATTATTCAGTCTGTCTTGGATGTTTGATTACAGAGAGAGAGAGAGAGAGAGAGAGAGAGAGAGAGAGAGAGAGAATTATAGAAAATGTTCAAAGGAATAATGGAGAGAGAAGAAGGGAACACGTAAGGAAATAGCTATAGGATATCAAGAGAATTATTATTTAGTCTGTCTTGGATGTGTGACTACAGAGAGAGAGAGAGAGAGAGAGAGAGAGAGAGAGAGAGAGAGAGAGAGAGAGAGAGAGAGAGAGTCACATAAAATCAAATAAAAAACTTTATATCCATTTTACAATGGTTATTCTACATGTCATAGTTAAAAATATATACATCATTAAAGAGGATTTGACGTTTTAAATAATATATATTGCTAGACTAGCAAAACCTTATTGCCAGCAACATCTGAGTTATACTAAATTCGCCCTAAATTTCTTATATGCTAGTGTTGTTACAATTGATAGGTATGATTAAATAAAAAAAATTACAATAATGAGAAGTACAAAATGTTTCAATTACTGACAAACTGTGACTTCTTAGAACATAAAATCTTAAAATCTTTAGAACTTAAAATCTTAAAAATCTGAATACGTAGGTATTGCCGTTACAAAGTAATAAGCTAATGAAACCCATAACTGGGTAAACACATCCACAACACTGGATGATCTAAGTATGAAAACGAAACAAAGTATGAGATGACTGTTAAACGCAAAAATGATGTGAAAGTTTAATGGGTATTACAACTTAATATCGCGACCTGACATAAAACAAACTTCGTCTTCAGTAACTGAGATCATCAATAAGACCGACTCACAATATAAAAACACGCTTTCTGAACAAAATCACCCACTCAACAAAAGTGCAACACAGTAAAACTGTAAGCCAAAACCACCGACCAAGACTAGAAACTCAGGAGGAAAGCAGGCCGCTTATCATTAAGTTCCTGTTTTATTTCCCTCACAATGATTTATTTTCAAGGAATTATGATTTCAATTGCTTTTTGAAAAGCTTGATTGAAGGTGCAATCTTTACATTAGTTGGAATGTTGTTCCAGACCCTTGGCCCCTTAATCAGCGCCTCAGTGGCATGAATGGTATGGTCTTGGCCTGCCACCTCGGTGGCCCTGAGTTCGATTCTCGAGCACTCCACTGAGGGGTTAGAGATGTGTATTTCTGGTGATAGAAGTTCACTCTCGACGTGGTTCGGAAGTCACATAAAGCCATTGGTCCCGTTGCTGAATAACCACTGGTTCCATGCAACGTAAATACAACAAACAAACAAACTTGGCTCCTTAATCGATATTGATTTAGCTCCCAAGTCAGTAGCTGTTCATCTTACAAAGAGGTCGTTCGACTGACGAGTAGGTCTTGTACATCACCCACAGTGGGTAATTCAAAAAGCCAGTCGGGAATTAAATGACTGCAAATTTTATAAGTAAACAAACAGAGGTCAAAGGTTATTTTAGTTTCAATATTCATCCTTTCTAACTCTTTCAAAATTGGTGTCACATGGTCATATTTTCTAGCCCCGCCATTAGCTATTTTAACTGCGAAATTCTGAGCTTTCTGAACCCGGTCTATTTACTCTTTAGTTGTCATTCCCCAGGTTTCGCTGCAGTAGTTGATTACGGTAAAGGCCAAAGACTCTATTATTGTTAGGCGAGATGTTTTATCTAACCTATCTTTTATGCGGTTGAGAAAGAATAACACACCATTTACTTTTTTTATTATGTGACTGATGTGGTGTTCGAATAACATTTATTGATCCGTGGGTTCTTTACTGTATGAGATGGCTTGATAGGTGTCTCATCAAAAAGTATCCAATAAATATACACGGTTTTTTTTCACATCAACATTTAAGCCATTCACTTGAGAATATGTTTTACTTCTTTTAGAGCAACTTCAGCTTGATTCAGTAAATCTTCAAGTTCATTAATATTTCCAGATATTATTATCTGAGAATCATCTGCATACTGATTTAAATGATATTTACTCAGTGCTTTCACTATGTCTTTAATATAGATGAGAAACAGTATAGGCCCTAAGATTGATCCGTGTGGCACGCCGTAACATACGCTCCTAGGAGATGACAAAACTGAGCCAATTCTTACTGACTGAACTCTGTTCGTTAAGTAGTTTTTAAATCAAAACTCGTTAATATGCTAAGAGTTTTGACAGAATTGGGAGCAATGAAATGGGACGATAATTCCCCACTTCGTCGACATCGCCACTTTTGAATAAGGGAATGACATGAGGGTGTTTCCAAAGTTCTGGGAACAAACCGGTGACAATGGACGTATTAATGTTAATTGTAATACAAAAGATCAAAACAGGAATGGAATCTTTTAAATATTTATATTGAATGCCATCTGAACTATGCGAACTTGTTTCACGTAACTCTTCGACAATCGGGGATGTTTGGTAAAGATTGAAAATTGCTATTTACTCTCTCTTCATGTGCTATTCCATTCTCCATAGGACCTTCTCGTGATTTCAGAAAAGCTGTCTCTCCTACAGTGGCAAAATACAGATTAAAATCCTCCCCCGCTTGAGAAGGTCATCGAAAGTTCGATTATTATCAGTGTATCTGAAACCAGGGATCATGTTTTCAAACACCTGCCACACAGCTTCACTGTTCCTTTTTATTCTTATTAAACTCGTTTCTCAAATGGTTCTTCTTAGCAGTACGTAACACTGTTCCACTTGTTTCTTAGTCTGTTTGAATTTATTGTCTGGAGCTTGGTTAGCCCTGTCGATTTTAAGTTTAAATTGTAATTTCTTTTTTTCTACTATACACTTTTTTAAGTTATCATCAATCCAAGGGGCAAAGGGTCGAGTTATTTCAGCCGTTACAACTGGGGCACACTGATCAAGGGAACTATTAAATACATCCGTAAGGATGCCAACTTGAATGTTTACATTATCAATGTTAAGTATGTCGTTCAAAATTGAAACTCTACTCATCAACATATCACAGAATACATTAGCATCATAATTTTTTCGGCTTGTAAACGTTCTTATTTCCGGTTGAGGTTTAGGCTTTCTAACATTTACGATAATAGATATTATTTCATGATCTGCTATACGGCTCGGCATTACTTCAGTTTTCAGTATCATTTCCATTTTGTTTGTAATGGCAACATCCACCAAGGTAGAGGACTTCTCAGTTATTCGCATTGGTTTGTCAATGACTTGCCTCAGGTTCAAGCTCTTAATAATTCTAGAAACATGATTTCCCTTCGCTAAAAGGTTATCATCCAAATCACCCAAGAGAAAAATAGGCTTATTTTTCAAGCGCATATTCTTAAAAAAGTTCGTTAAATATCGGTATATACAGCCAATCATGAAAGAAGGAACTTTTCTGTGTTGAACCTGCAACCACACATCCTTTATCCTCTTAGAAGCTTCCGTGTCAGTATTGTCTAATTTTGAGAATTTCAGATTTTCACGAATGTACTTACACACTCCTGAGCCTCGTCCAGCATCACATTTGACAACGTTATATTTGAGAATTTTGATAAATCTTTCATCTAATAAGGGTCAAGCCATGTTTCACATATACATAAAATGACAGTATCTTCTTGTAATATACTCTATTGCTTCGAAAGAGAGAGAGAGAGAGAGAGAGAGAGAGAGAGAGAGAGAGAGAGAGAGAGAGAGAGAGAGAGAGAGAGAATCTTGGAGACAAAAGAAGGGAACCCGTAAAGAAATAACCATAGAATATCAAAGGAATTATGATTAAGTCTGTCTTGCATGTATGATTACAGAGAGAGAGAGAGAGAGATAGAGAGAGAGAGAGAGAGAATTATTGAAAATATTCAAGGGAATATTGGAGAGAAACGAGGGGAAACCGCAAAGAAATAATTATAGAATATCAAAGGAATTATCATACAGTCTGTCTTGGATGTGGGGTTACCTCCAAAGAGAGAGAGAGAGAGAGAGAGAGAGAGGAGTCCTAAGTGCTCTGGTTTAATGTCGAGAGAAAAAATATTAAATAGAACAGTTCACGTTTTAAGAGAGCGTCAAACCTACGACATTCTCATAGTACTTCTGCGAAGTAATAAGAGATCTAAATTTGTATTTAATGGACGATGTCGTCTCAGTATACTACTACGTTTTCGAAGAGAATGGGCTAAATGGCAATATGTTCCCGTTAAGGAAAAAGGGCAATTTCCTTAAGCCCCATGATCCACAAACGGATGGTATAAATCTTTTTATGTCCATTAGTTCACGAAATAGTGTTAAACATATTTCATCTCTCTCTCTCTCTCTCTCTCTCTCTCTCAGCAACTAGAAAGCATTCATTGGAAAATTATTTATTGGTAAACGCTGACAATCCATCAGAAAGCAGCTAAAGACCTAGAAATCCATTATGAAGTTTTTATTAATTTTTTATTTATTTACGATTTAGGAATATTTGTCGCATTAACGTGGTATTACCATTTAGAAGCGTCAAATTATAAGTTCCCATTTTCTTTATAGTAATTCATTGAGATCACGACTTAATTTCTATGCTTTAGTCAGGGGTAACTAAAGCCATTGTTCTAAGATGAGCGAAGCCTATACGTAGAGCATAGCGAAGTTAAAGAGTCAATAGTTAACTGCATAAAAAGCATGGCAACTGATATACCTCCCCATAACCTTTAAGAGTCCAAAAATGCCACAAAAAGGAAGAAGTAAAGTTTTTTCTCCCTTAGATCGGTATACAGTTTTGAGTTGTAATTCCTGATACCTGCAAAGAATTAATATGTGTTTCTTGCAACAATGTTGCCATGTACTACTGGTTGATACTGAATTTCATTACACCGATAATTAATAATTAGACCTTAAGAATGCTTAACCAAAGATAATCTACTGGCTCAGATGATTAAACGGAGACTTCCAATAATATTTCTTCGTTAGTATCTACTTCTATATTGGTCCCTTTAGAGGAAGGTAGAACCAAATCATTGTCCCATTTCTTTACAAGAGAAATGGGTGAAAATAAAAAAGAAAAAATCTTCTTCTTCCCTTTTATCACTCATGCACTTGAATAAGATTCGAAAAAGATAAGTTTTATAGGAAACATTGAGAGAGAGAGAGAGAGAGAGAGAGAGAGAGAGAGAGAGAGAGAGAGAGCTGTGTCATAAGCGTAGCTTAACCAGGATGACGTTCAAGCTAAATCCTTGGTGTCAGTTTTAATCTAGCAGAAGTCATTCCTGCCTACGATATCTTCCCAACGGAGGATTAGCTGTCTCCCAGACGACTGACTGGGTATCAATCTAGTATGTGTCTACCTTTGTCAAAGTCCAGGGTAAAGTAGACGGCTGCACGAAGGTATCGTTTATCAATATATTTTGTCGACCACACAACACAGAAAATTGTGTATATAATACTTTGTTATTATATACATCTGATGTTTAGGCCCGTCCATTACGACGCTCCTGATTGGTTGTTGGTAAGCCAATCACAGGGCTAGAAACTCTCAGTCTCTCTCGAGAATTCTAATAGGCAGGATGTATGTTCCACCTCTCCTGAAGGATACTTTTGAAAGACATATCCCTCAGGAGAGGTGTAACGTACATCCTGCCAGTGTGAACTCTCTCGAGAGACTGAGATAACCACCTTAGACTGAGTTTCCAGCCCTATGACTTGCTTGTCAGCAGTCAATCAGGAACGTCGTAAGGGACTGACCTACACATCAGATGCACGGTTGATGTAAATCTACTATAGTAGGCTAGTACTAAACACGGCGTCCCAACGAGCTTCCGCCACGTTTAGTACTATAGTAGATTCACATCACTGTTGCATGTGATGACTAGGCCTGTCCCTTATGACGCTCCTGATTGGCTATTGATAAGCCAATCACAGGGCTAGAAACTCTCAGTCTCTCTCGAGAGTTCACATACGCAGGATGTATGTTCCACCCCTCCTGAGGGATACTTTTGAAAGATGTATCCCTCAGGAGCGGTGGAACATACATCTTCCCTATATGAACTCTCTCGAGAGACTGAGAGTTTCCACCCCTGCAATTGGCTTATCAACAGCCAATCAGGAGCGTCGTAAGGGACTGGCCTAGACATAAAATGCAATGGAGGCAGACAAAGAAAATCCACTGGAAAATGAATCCCCGTCTCTGTTGATGGAACACATTTAATCCGCATCTAATTGCCTAATGGTGCGAGGGATTACTTAGAAGGGGAAGAGATCCTGATGCCCAGATAATCTCTCTTCTACCTTACACTGAAAGTCTGGAGCCTCCTGGAAACGAAGTGTTGTGGCAACTCTTTCAAATGAAGGCAATATTTTTTCATCGCTTGATGCATATATATATATATATATATATATATATATATATATATATAATCTTATATATATATAAATATATATTACATATATATTATATTTATATTTATATAATTATATATATATATATATATAAATATATACATATATAAGATATATACATATTTATATATATATAATATATATACATATATATGTATATATATATATATATATATATACATATATATATTATATATATATATATATATATATATATATACTCCCACATCTGCAAGCTGTATACAGCTATTCATATCAACAATGTTTGAGAAAAATGCCATGGTGCACTTGGTTTAACAGCAGTAGACGCATGGCTGGAAGTATCATGACGGATTCATCTTTTGTTATGAGAAGTACATTCTATGAGAGAAATAATGAGATCTAAGAAAATCCTTTGAAATAATTTGTAATGGTTCCAGAATGTCACTCTTTCCTTAGCTAAGCATGACAGCGATCTTACGACGAGTGTGCATGTCCATCAACCAACATTTGGCGGTGGTTAAAGAAACGCTTAGACGATATCCGTGAGAAGCTGTATCCTTTGAGCAACATTTGGCAGGGATTAGAGAAACGCTTAGTTGGCATGAGTAATCCTTGAAAAACAGAGTTGATATCGTATGGGTAAACCAACCGCGATTCGTCAGAGGTTGGATTGAAGGGGACTAGACAAGTACAAATGTGATGAATAGACCTGTATGAAGCAAGAATTTAAGTACTGAAGTACTACACTGCGTTGTCACTCATAATATGATATATTTGTTAGAGAGACGGACTTGCGGAGACAAGGCAGAGCATACAGTGAAAATGGTACGAGTAAACTTACAGTGTCGCTCTTTCTAAATACTGGGAAAAACTCGATTGGACTTACGTGCACTGTTGTAATCAAGGTTACCTTAGATTTTAACAAGACCAAGACTCAAAAAGCAGCTTCATTCTTATTCCTCATTTTCTACTATACTTTCTAGGTGAACAGTAGTTAGAGGTTTTAGTGTTCTTGTGGAAGTGAATTTTAAGTAAGACTTAGAAGAGAACCCACATACCAATTGCCCATTGATACCTTAGTGTGTTAACACCTTGACCAAAAGCTATGGTTGGTCAAACAGATGGAGAAATTCTTCATGCTGAGCTCATCGATTGGTGGTGACCCCACTGTTTCGGCAACTGTTGACACTCTATGCGGAGAGTTCCTTTGCTTGTCTGAACCCTCATTCACTCTTACTGTTGACCCTCGATCTGGAAAGTTACTCCCACCAATCTATACAACTGATGTTCTCCAGGGAGCAGAACCTCACAATTGGTCAACAGCTGCAGGGCTTCCCCACTGCCTAGGCTAGCGTGGGAACTCCCACATCTAGGATTCAGTGACAGTCCAGCAGGCTCAGGAACTCCTGGGGTGAAAGTGAACAGCTGCACTGGTAGGTGCAAGAACTCCCACATGGAGTCTGTAAATATCTGAGTCCACAGGTGTTTTAAAGGCTCAGGAACTCTACTCACACAGACAAGAGTCCATTGCTCTCTGGCAGGCACAGGAGCTCTTATAGATGGGACTCCACAGCTCTACGGTAGGCTTAGGAACTAACATAGGTGCAACTTGTTGACTATCCAGGAGGCACAAGAACTCCTGGGAGGAGGAACCCAGTGGGCTAAGGGTCAATGGCTGCTGGGCTTCCCCACCACACTGGTGGGCAGAAGGACCCTCACATGCGAGAGTCACTGGCTGTTCGAACAGGTGGAGGAACTCTACACTCTGTGGGTCAACAGATGCCCAGACTCCCCACCATCCACTGCAGATGGAGAAACTCTCACAGAAAATAGTAATGGGCTCTTTGGACAGGTGGAGGAACTCTCACTTGCAAGAGTCAATGGTTGCTGTGACAGGTGGAGAAGCGCTCTGGGCTGAGGGTCAACAGATGTTGGGCATCACCACGCTGAGTAATTCTCACTAATGAGTCATGATTGTTCTTGCAGGTGGAGAAACTCCCTGGGTTGAGGGCCAAGGACTTTTGGGCTACACCACAACCTTGGTAAGTGTTGACCCTTTCCCAAACCCCCATTCACTGTCGCCAGTGAGAGTTCCTCTGCCTGATAGGGTGGTGGACATGCTTGGTAGCAGTTGACCCTCAACCCAGAGAGTTCCTCTGCTCTTCCGAACAACTGATGCCTCTCAGGTGCATGAACTCCCTGGGTGGGACAACGGCTGCACAGCTTTCCGACTACTTCAGTTAGTGGAGGAATTCCCATGGACAGGAGTGCATGGCTCTTTAGAAGGCTTAGGGACTCTCACATACTCATGTCCATAACTGTCTGGTTGGTTCGGGAACTCATCTTCCACAGATTGGAGTCAATGAATGTTTTATAGGCGCAGGAACTCCCATAGACAGTAGTCCGTGGCTATTAATCAAGTGCAGGGACTGTCACTGGCCGGAGTCCATGGTTGTCTGCCAGGTGCAGGAGCTCTCACAGACAGGAGTCTGCGACTCTCAGACAGGCGTAGGAACTCCCACAGGTGTAAATCACTGACTGACCGGTAGGCAGCTGGTGCAGGAACCCCTACAGATGTGAGTCCATTTCTGTCTGGTAGGCATAGGAACTCCCACAAACAGGAGTCCATGGCTGTCTGGTCTGGCAGGTGCAGGACCTATCATAGACACATTAGTCCACGGCTCTCTCTCTCTCTCTTTATATATACATATATATATAAATATATATATATATATATATAGAATATATATATAATATATATATATATATATATATATATATATATATATATATATATATAAATATATATATAATATATATATATATATATATATATATATATATATATATATATATATATATAAATATATATATATATATATATATGATATATATATATATATATATACATATATCTATATATATATATATATCATATATATATATATATATATATAT